>NC_050200.1:1087328-1349935 GCF_007474595.2 Lynx canadensis | reverse complement strand
ACCCTTTTCTCAAAATATTTTCCTACCATCTTCTGGGTTAATTTCCTACTAACTGCAAATCTACAAAGACAGTAGGGCACATGGGCTTCCCCCAGAGTTGTGATAGGCACAAATGGGCAACATACTCAATCATGGATAGAGCTCATTGTGAGACAATTTCACGAGTTACTGAGCACTTCCAGGCCTCAGTTTCTACCTTTGAAAAAAACTGGGGGCAGTGTTCTCTCCCCTGACTATGAGGAGAATTAAATGTAATTCATTAAGCTCCTACACTGAGCTGTTACTAGGCTGAATATATGTTAATGGTAGCTAGTGTTTCAGCATGCTGTTTCATTTGTATTTATTCAAAAGTCTTCTTGTCTTTGATATTGGCAATGGATGCTTTTTGAGCATTTGGAGTGAAGGAGTGTCTGAAAATGATCCTAAAAAGGCAAAAGTGACTTCAGTTGGAACTTCTGCTTTTCTTTTTGTAAGTTTATTTATTTATTTTTAGAGAATGAGTGATCGGGGGGGGGGGGGGGAGAGAGAGAAAGGGAGGGAGGGAGAGAGAATCTCAGGAAGACTCTGCACTAATAGGGCTTGATCTCATGAACCATGAGATAATAACCTGAGCCAAAATAAACAGCTGGACACTTAACCAACTGAGCCATCCAGCCATTGAATGATTCTCTTACTGTCTTTTTAATCACATAAGACCCGTCTCTACATATGCGTATGCACACAGACAGGTCTCTGTCTACCCAGTGATTAGGCAAATGATTCTAGAGTTTATGTTACATCTATAGCTGATAAAGGATGACACCCAGATGGGTCATACAACTACTCAACAATTATGAGAATTATAGTATATTCAGGGAAGAGCTGTGTCTGCTGAAATAAGAAGTCAGTGCCATATTATGAAACCTGAAATCAGCACTCATTATACTAATTATATACACTAATCATTTCACTAATTATAACTCCTGTAGAGATAAATTACTAACCCAAGAAAGTTTCATTCTCAGACTGATTGAGTGAGGATAAGAAAGGGAGAATTGCCTTTTGGGATTAAAATAAAAAATTATAAAAGGACAAAGTTTTGTTTAACAAGGATTTAATGGAAAATGTTTCTGTGGGAAGAACAAATATTGTTAAAATGTCAATACTACCCAAAGTAATCTACATATTTAATGCAATCCCTATCAAATTAACACCAACATTCTTCACAGAGCTAGAATAATCCTAAAACTTGTATGGAACAAGAAAAGATCCCAAATAGCCAAAGCAATCTTGAAACAGAACACCACAGCTGTAGGCATCACAATCCTGGACATCAAGCTGTATTACAAAGCTGTAATCATCAAGACAGTATGATACTGGCACGAAATACAGACACTCAGATCAATGGAACAGAATAGAAAGCCCAGAAATGTACCCACAAACGTGTTGCCAACTAATCTTTGACAAAGCAGGAAAGAGTATCCAATGGAATAAAGACAGTCTCTTCAGCAAGTGGTGCTGGGAAAACTGGACAGCGACATGCGGAAAAATGAACCTGGACCACTTTCTTACCTTACACACAAAAATAAACTCAAAGTGGATGAAAGACCTAAACGTAAGACAGGAAGTCATCAAAATACTCAAGGAGAAAGCAGAAAAAAACCTCTTTGATGTTGGCCGCAGCAACTTCTTACTCAACACATCTGCAGAGATAAGGGAAACAAAAGCAAAAATGAACCATTGGGACCTCAAGATAAAAATCTTCTTCTGCACAGCGAAGGAAACAATCAGCAGAACTAAAAGGCAATGGATAGAATGGGAGAAGATATTTGCAAATGACATATCAATAAAGGGTTAGTATCCAAAATCTATAAAGAACTTATCAAACTCAACACAAAAAAGACAAATAATCCAATGAGGAAATGGGCAAAAGACATGAATAGACACTTCTCCAAAGGAGACATCGAGATGGCTAACAGACACATGAAAAAAATGCTCAACATCACTCATCATCAGGGAAATACAAATCAAAACCACAATGAGATACCACTTCACACCAGTCCGAATGGCTAACATTAACAATTTAGGCAACAATAGATGTTGGCAAGGATGCAGAGAAAAAAGATCTCTTTTGTGCTGCTGGTGGGAATGTAAACTGGTTCAGCCACTCTGGAAAACAGCATGGAGGTTACTCAAAAAATTAAAAATAGAAATACCCTACAACCCAGCAATTGCACTACTAGGCATTTATCCATGGGATACAAGTGTGTTGTTTTGAAGGGGCACATGCTCCCCAATGTTTATAGCAGCACTATCAACAACAGCCAAAGTAGGGAAAGAGCCCAAATGTCCATCGATGGATGAATGGATAAATAAGATATGGTATATATATATATATATATATATATATATATATATATATATATTATATATATATATATATATATATATATATATATATATACAATGGAGTATTATTCAGCAATCAAAAAGAATAAAATCTTGCCATTTGCAACAAGGTGGACGGAACTAGAGGGTATTAAGCTAAGTGAAATTAGTCAGTCAGAGAAAGACAAATATGTGACTTCACTCATTTAAGACACAGAACAGATGAACAGAAGGGAAGGGAAACAAAAACAATATAAACAGGGAAGGGGACAAAACATAGAGACTCAAATATGGAGAATAAACAGAGGGTTGCTGGAGGGGTTGTAGGAGGTGGGGCTAAATGGGTAAGGGGCATTAAGGAATCTACTCCTGAAATCATTGTTGCACTATATGCTAACTAACTTGGATGTAGTTTTAAAAGAGAAAAGAAGGAGAAGAAAAGAAAGAAAAGAAAATATTTCTGTGGTGAAGTGAGTTTGTAATGCTCCTGGCCCCTTCTTTTTTATTTATAATGAGTGTTAGCACGGTAAAGAGTCTTCTCAGACCTGGGGAACCTAAAGTCAAGGAGAAGGATGACTACCAAAAAGGGAAACAGGTGGTGAAGATTAAGTAGGTTCCTTGCAAAAATTGAGGTCCACGTCTCCCTTGTCCAAGAGTGAAACTGCAAAACACACTGAAGTGTATCAGTGTGACCAAAGAGGCCTGGAGCCTAGGAACTCAGATGTGCGAGGGCGGGGTCATGCTAGGGCTTGACTGGGAACAAATTTCAACAAGAACATGCCCAAAGGACTCATGGGACTGTGCAGAGCCTGTCTAGACATTGACACCATGGCACCAAGATGCATGCCAATAGCTAGCAGATCAGACCTTCTAGTTTCTTCTGCAGTAATTTGGAAGTAACACTGACCCTCCACTGTACTCAGACAGGGCCTATTTTATGGGGTGGAAAGAAGGGGATACAGAGCCTCTTACTAGACCTGTAGCTCTAAGGCAGATGAGAGCTTTAGGGACAAACTTAAGACAAAGAGGTGATATATTTGGTTTTGAGTTAAAAAGGCAAATCAAATGAGTTACAAGAACAGTAATATTCCTTACCGCCATTATTCCATTTCTCATGATTGGAAGTACCTCTGTAGCTCATTGTTTGTCTTCTTAAACAAGATATTAAAATTCAAGGTTTTGAGTAAAGTATCACCATGGAAAATCACAGCCTCATTTGGAAATACTCTTGAAGCACAGGACGTTAACAGTTCTGAGAGGTTTATCTGTGAGAGGTAGTATCTCCAGGCACAGCCCTGCATTAGTTCTCTCCCTATACAGATTGCTGAGTCAGGAAAGGGCAGGTTTCATTTCCCCCAAATGAAATGTTTAACCATATTGATAGCCTACTGTTTTACAACCAGAAAATAAAGAGTCAGAGAGTCTAGGGCAGCAGGGGTGTATACTTCTTGCCCATCATTGTCATTCAATGCCTGGTAGCCATGGAAAAGCACTTTAGGAAGCAGTGGAGTGTGTCACAGTTGCAGAGAGACAGAAAGTATATAAGGATCTGTAGGGTTCCCAGGTATTCCTTTGGCTTCAACAGTAAGCAAGACAAAAAGAGAAGATCTTAGTAAGTAAAATGGGGGTATTCCCACCATTCAGGCTCAGAGGAGAAGCTCCTCTCAATAGCTTGAGAAAGGGATTAGGAAGGCAAGTCATATTCCATTTCTTGTCCAATTCTCCTATTGGTTTAGCAACTTAGCACAAGTTTTATGAAGGACATACGCTACATAATAAGACATATATATATAAATATATAAATATATATAAATAAATATATAGAATATATTTAGATTTTATATGAAAGAATTTATATGAAAGTATTATATAGGTTAGAAAGGCAACTTATTTTCCCTTACTTTCTTCTCCCTCATTTCCTTTGTATTATGCTCACTTACTTTGTGGATTTCAATCTCTCGTTCTGGAAAATATTTACTAACAATGACTGAGAATGAGGGACCATTCTAAAATTTGAATTTATAGCACATTTGAGACCCTTTTCTGTTTGAACATAAACAAGGAATCAAGTTTTTTGTAGGCAATAACCAATGCATAACACAATGACAGTATCTTTCTGTTTCTGTCTTATCCTATTATAATTTTAGCATTGTAGACAAAACATATGGAGATGACACAGCTATGGCATGTTCCTTCTCTTCCTCCTCTCCATGATCCTCCATGGGATCTGTGTTTGTAGGCCTGAAGCCTCCACACTGAAAGTTCTGGCACTGGACATTGTCATCCCCCTTTCCAGGGGATGTTACTTGCTGCCTTTCTCACTCCAGGTTTCTATGGTTCTCTCCTCTCTCCTATCAGAAATGCAAATGCATTTTTAATCAACAACTTTCTGTGAGCTCTTGTTGTTCCTCCAAAGCATCAATTCATAACACTTTATATTGTGGAGGGTTATTTGACAGCATTCAAAATTCATGGCTACTTCCATTTGTTTTATTGCAACTTTCTTCCTGATAATTTTTCCCAAGGTAAATCTCAAAAAATTCCCCAAGCAGCCCACTCATTAGAAACCAATATGTAAGGACAGAAATTGTTATTGGGAACCATGCATAAGATTTGATTAGTGAGTTGGATGTCCTTGTAATCCCTGACACATTCCTGAAAATGGAATCAGTACAGAAAGTCCATTTGCCGAGTGTTCCAGCATGAACCTCAGGAACTACTTCAACAAAGCAGCAACATCATGAATGCTATTCTTTCCCTCCAGAGAGACATATGCCCAATGTCAAATTCCTCACATATCTGGTAAAATCATGGTTCAAGTGGCAGTCTTGTAACACCATACTTCACTGTTGACTTCATGTAGTGACACACAGCATCTGGCATTAAATTGCCTTGATCTATGAAGGCTATGCAAGGTGGCCATGAATATATACATATATAGCATTAAAATACACACACACACACACACACACACACACACACACCAATTTGAATCACGAATGTGTATTTTATATATATTTTAAGTGCATTATTAAACAAGAGTGTCTGAATTTTCTGTTAATTATACCAGCAGAAGGGCTCAATAATGACATCCAAAGGGTTGGGAGAAAGAGCTAAGAGATGCAGTAGAATTAAAGTCAACTCTGAATTTGAAGAGGAGGAATTAATCTACTAGAGAGCAGTTTTGCATGTCAGCATCCCCCTGAAAGGGGGATGACATAGTCCAGTCATTTATGTCAGCAGGTATACACAATGGCAAAACAAAGGTAGTAATAATTCATCACACTCCTTTAATCCTTAAAGTCTCAACCTTTAAAATTTATTGTTCTGTATTATGGGAAAAAATATGGGAGTTCACCAACCTATATAATAAGGCTCTACAAGATTTTATTTCTTCAATTATTCATTTTTTCATTCCATAGAAACTTACTGCACTCTTCCTGTGACTGCATGCCATTATAGGTCACAGAAATATTTAGTGAATATTAAAAGGCAAAGTTCTTATTCTATCTACCTCCTAGAGGTGATAAGGTAACCTCCCAAATGATTAGCACTTAAAATTCTGGTAGGTGTTCTGAAGAAAATGTGAAGTACTTTTTTCTTAATGTTTGTCTGTCTATCTATCTATCTATCTATCTATCTATCTATCTATCTATCTATCTATCTATCTATCTATCTATGATTTTTCTTTTAATGTTTATATTTTAAAGTTAGAAAGACAGACATAGCATAAACAGAGGAGGGGCAGAGAGAGAGGGTGAGACACAGAATCTAAAGCAGGCTCCAGGCTCTGAACTGTTAGCATAGAGCCCCATGTGGAGCTTGAACCTACACACTGTCAGATCATGGCCTGAGCCAAAGTCAGACGTTTAACTGACTGAACCACGCACGTGTCCCAAAGTTTATTTATTTTTGACAGGGATACAGAGCACAAGCAGGGTGAGGTCAGAGAGGGATACCCAGTATACAAAGCAGGCTCAGGCTCTGAGCTGTCGGTACAGAACCCAATGTGGGGCTCAAACTCACAAACTATTAGATCATGACTGGAGTGAAAGTTGGATGCTTAGCTGACTGAGTCACCCACGCACCCCAGAAAAAGTGGAGTATTAAGAAGAAATAACCAGGAGAAATGATGAAGTAAGCACATTACAAACATGAAACCAAGTTAGAAATAACCCCTAAGAAAGTTTTTAGTGACTAACCCTTAAGTATTTCTTTTTCAATCTTTATGCAAAAAATCTGTCTCTGGGTAGATGTAGAAAAGACTGATGAACAAACCTGAGAGTCACCACCACTCCACCTGACAGGAATACCCATTATTGCTCAAATTGCTGTTGCTTCAAGGCTACTTGCCATCACAATGTATCTCACTTTCTATACAGAGAAGTCTTCCATATGCACCACTCCAACTTGTGATCATTCAAACACACCATGTTCCTTTTTGAGCACACACACAAGAAGAGAGAAGTTACTATTCAGAGACAGCTTTAATCTATGAAGGAAATTGAGTGGTTGATCTTGAGTTATTTTTGGTAGTTTTTTTTTCCCTTAATATGTCCATTTCATCTAGCATATTTATTTATTGGCATACTAATTATTCATAGTATCTTCTTAAACTTCATATTTTAAAATGTTGTCAATTCTGTTATAATGTACCCACTTTCATTTGTAATATTACTATTTTGACTCTTCTTTTTTATTAATTTTTTAGTCTTCTCAAAGAATCAACTTTGGTTTCATTCATTCTCACTGTTGTTTTTGTATTCTCCATTCATTTGTCTGTGCTCAAATACTTATAGTTTCCTTCCTTCCACTAGCTTTAAAACTTTTTTTTTAACATATGAAAATAATTTAACTTTAAGATTACAAGTAGTAATGCAAAATGAAATAGTAACCCAGTATGGAGGACTGGATGTGATTAGGTTTTGAGGGAGGGGTGTTAGAGTTGGAACGTTAAATATGTAGTTATGGTAGTATTTACTAAGAATATGATATTTTATCAACTATGTAAGGAAGAGTGAGAATTATCCAGGAGACCATTGAGGGTGAAGTTTTCTATGTGAAGGAAAATTTTGAGCCTTGCAAAATAAGTCAAGAGAAAGCCAAACCTACTGAGAGAAAAGCAGCTTTGAAAGAATAAGGAGGCCTGCTTGTCTAGATAGAACCTAGTGATTAAGAAACAGAGTTGTTGGAAATGAGTTCCAAAAAATTACTGTCAGGTTATGTGAGTCCTCAAACATGATTGTAAAGAAATTGGATGTTACTGTGAGGGAACCATTAAACCATTTCAGAATTTTGATAATGGGTTCATTCCCAGATGTTCAATTAAACCAGCCCTACAAGAGATCCTAAGGGGGATCCTATGAGACAAAGTACCAGAGACATCACTGCAAGCATGAAACCTACAGACATCACAATGACTCTAAACCCATATCTTTCAATAATAACACTGAATATAAATGGACTAAAAGCTCCAACCAAAAGAGATAGGGTATCAGAATGGATAAAAAAAAACCAAGAACCATCTATTTGGTGTCTCCAAGAGACTCATTCTAGACCTGAGGACACCTTCAGATTGAAAGTGAGGAGATGGAGAACTATTTATCATGCCACTAGAAGTCAAAATAAAGCTGGGGTAGCCATACTTATATCAGACAAACTAGACTTTAAATTAAAGGCTGTAACAAGAGATGAAGAAGGGCATTATATAATCATTACAGGGTCTATCTATCAGGAAGAGCTAAAAATTATAAATGTCTATGCACTGAATACGAGAGCGCCCAAATACATGAAACAATTAATCACAAACATAAGCAACTTTATTGATAAGAATGTGGTAAATTGCAGGGGACTTTAATACTCCACTTACAACAATGGATAGATTATCTAGACACACAGTCAATAAAGAAACAAGAAACAGTGTATCAGTGAATGATACACTGGATCAGATGGACTTGATAGTTATATTTAGAACTCTGCATCCCAAAGCAACAGAATATACTTTCTTCTTGAGTGCACATGGAACCTTCTCCAAGATAGATCACATACTGGGTCACAAAACAGCCCTTCATAAGTATACAAGAATTGAGACCATACCATGCATACTTTCAGACCACAATGCTATGAAGCTTGAAATCAACCACAGGAAAAAGTCTGGAAAATCTCCAAAAGCATGGAGGTTAAAGAGCACCCTACTAAAGAATGAATGGGTCAACCAGGCAATTAGAGAAAAAATTTAAAAATATACATAAACAAAAGAAAATGAGAATACAACAATCCAAACGCTTTGGGGTGCAGTAAAGGCAGTCCTGAGAGGAAAATACATTGCAATCCAGGCCCATCTCAAGAAACAAAAAAAAAATCCCCAATATAAAATCTAACAGCACACCTAAAGGAAATAGAAGCATAACAACAAAGACACCCCAAATCCAGCAGAAGAAGAGAAATAATAAAGATCAGAGCAGAAATAAACAATATAGAATCTTAAAAAAAGTCTGTAGAGCAGATCAATGAAACCAAGAGTTGTTTTTTTGAAAAAATAAACGAAATTGATAAATGTAGCCAGGCTTCTCAAAAAGAAAAGGGAGATGACCCAAATAGATGAAATCATGAAGGAAAATGGAATTATTGCAACCAATCACTCAGAAATACAAGCAATTATCAGGGAATACTATGAAAAACTATATGCCAACAAACTGGACAACCTAGAAGAAATGGACAAATTCCTAAACACCCACACACTTCCAAAACTCAAACAGGAAGAAATAGAAACAGGAAGAAAAAGCATTTGAAAAGACCCATAACCAGCGAAGAAATTGAATCAGTTATCAAAAATCTCACGACAAATAATAGTCTAGGACCAGATGGCTTCCCAGGGGAATTCTACCAGACATTTAAAGCAGAGATAATACCTATCCTTCTCTAGCTATTCCAAAAAATACAAAGGGAAAGAAAACTTCCAGACTCATTCTATGAAGCCAGCATTACCTTGATTCACAAACCACAGATACAGTAAAAAAAAGAGAACTACAGGCCAATATCCCTGATGAATATGGATGCAAAAATTCTCAGTAAGGTACTAGCAAATCGAATTCAACAGCGTATAAAAAGAATTATTCACCATGATCAAGTGGGATTCATTCCTGGACCACAGGGCTGGTTCAACATTTGCAAATCAATCAATGTGATACATCACATTAATAAAAGAAAAGATAAGAACCATACGATCCTGTCAATAGATGCAGAAAAAGCATTTGACAAAATTCAGCATCCTTTCTTAACAAAAACCCTCGAGAAAGTCAGGATAGAAGGAACATACTTAAACATCATAAAATCCATTTATGTAAAGCCCACTGCTAATATCATCCTCAATGGGAAAAAACTGAGAACTCTCTCTCTGAGATCAGGAACACGACAGGGATGTCCACTCTCACTGCTATTGTTTAACATAGTGTTGGAAGTGCTAGCATCAGCAATCAGACAACAAAAGGAAATCAAAGGCATCAAAATTGGCAAAGACAAAGTTCAGCTTTCACTTTTTGCAGATGACATGCTATTATACATGGAAAACCTTATAGACTCCACCAAAAGTCTGCTAGAACTGATACATGAATATAGCAAAGTTGCAGGATACAAAATCAATGTACAGAAATCAGTTGCATTCTTATACACTAATAATGAAGCAACAGAAAGACAAATAAAGAAACTGATCCCATTCACAATTGCACCAAGAACCTAGGAAATACCTAGGAATAAACCTGACCAAAGATGTAAAAGATCTATGCTGAAAACTATAGAAAGCTTATGCAGGGAATTGAAGAAGATATAAAGAAATGGAAAAACATTCCATGCTCATGGTTTGGAAGAATAAATATTGTTAAAATGTCAATACTACCCAAAGCTATCTACATGTTCAATGCAATCCCAATCAAAATTGCACCAGCATTCTTCTCGAAGCTAGAACAAGCAATCCTAAAATTCATATGGAACCACAAAAGGCCCCGAATAGCCAAAGTAATTTTGAAGAAGAAGACCAAAGCAGGAGGCATCACACTCCCAGACTTTAGCCTCTACTACAAAGCTGTAATCATCAAGACAGCATGGTATTGGCACAAAAACAGACACATAGACCAATGGAACAGGGTAGAAACCCCAGAACTAGACCCACAAACGTACGACCAACTAATCTTTGACAAAGCAGGAAAGAATATCCAATGGAAAAAAGACAGTTTCCATAACAAATGGTGCTGGGAGAAGTGGACAGCCACATGCAGAAGAATGAAACTAGACCACTTTCTCACACCATTACAAAAATAAACTCAAAATGGATAAAGGACCTGAATGTGAGACAGTAAACCATCAATACCCTAGAGGACAAAGCAGGAAAAGACCTCTCGGACCTCAGCCACGGAAATTTCTTACTGGACACATTTCCAAATGCAAGGGAATTAAAAGCAAAAATGAAAACTATTGGGACCTTATGAAGATAAAAAGCTTCTGCCCAGCAAAGGAAGCAATCAACGAAACTAAAAGGCAACCAACGGAATGGGAAAAGATATTTGCAAATGACATATCGGACAAAGGGCTAGTATCTAAAATCTATAAAGAGCTCACCAAACTCCACACCCAAAAAACAAATAACCCAGTGAAGAAATGGGCAGAAAACATGAATAGACACTTCTCTAAAGAAGACATCCAGATGGCCAACAGGCACATGAAAAGATGCTCAACGTCGCTCCTCATCAGGGAAATACAAATCAAAACCACACTCAGATATAACCTCATGCCAGTCAGAGTGGCTAAAATGAACAAATCAGGAGACTATAAATGCTGGAGAGGATGTGGAGAAACGGAAACCCTCTTGCATTGTTGATGGGAATGCAAGCTGGTGCAGCCGTTCTGGAAAACAGTGTGGAGGTTCCTAAAAAAAAATTAAAAATGGACCTACCCTATGACCCAGCAATAACACTGCTAGGAATTTACCCAAGGGATACAGGAGTGCTGATGCTTAAGGGCACTTGTACCCAAATGTTTATAGCAGCACTCTCAACAACAGCCAAATTATGGAAAGAGCCTAAATGTCCATCAACTGATGAATGGGTAAAGAAATTGTAGTGTATATACACAATGGAATACTACGTGGCAATGAGAAAGAATGAAATGTGGTCTTTTTTAGCAACATGGATGGAACTGGAGAGTGTTATGCTAAGTGAAATAAGTCATACAGAGAAGGACAGATTCATATGTTTTCACCCCTATGTGGATCCTGAGAAACTTAACAGAAGACAATGGGGGAGGGGAAGAAAAAAATGGTTAGAGAGGGAGGGAGGCAAACCATAAGAGACTCTTAAAAAACTGAGGACAAACTGAGAGTATAGGGGGTGGGAGGGATGGATGGGTGGGTGATGGGTATTGAGGGCACCTGTTGGGATGAGCACTGGGTGTTGTATGGAAACCAACTTGACAATAAATTTCATAATAAAAATAAATAAATAAATAAAAATTAATTAATTAATTAATTCTCAGTATTTTTGGTCTTCATCTATACTGCAGTATGTATCACTACTTCATTTTTTGGGTGTATGTTCATGATTAATACATCTTATCAATAATACCTCAGTTTTTAATCCATGCAACAATGTCCATGTTGGGGTACATTTGGATTGATTGTGTCCCTTGCTCTTTGTATCCTTTTCAATAGTATTTGATAAAAGCCTGTGTGAATATAGCTATTTTAGGACTGTTTTCTTTCTTTTGATTATATATCTCTTAGTGGAAATGCTGGCCAAAAAAGTAACTCTGTTCATTTAATTTTTTGAGAAAATTCTAAACTGTTTTCCACCAAGTCTGCACTATTTCATATTCCTAGCAGCAGTGTATGTTTTCCAACCATCATAGTCTGTTTTCCCTATCATTCTTAATCTCTGTCATTTTCATTTCTTTTTTTCAAATATTTATCTTACTGGGTTGAAGTGGTTGCTCATTTTTTTTAAGTTGGTGTATTATTTACTACTTTAAAAATCTGTGCTGCACTGGTGTTAATGTACCAATTTTATTTATTTATTCATTATTGTTTAAATTTATAAGTGGTATTTAATGTATTAAAATTTTTTTAACGTTTAATTATTTTTGAGAGAGAAAAGAGACAGAGTGCAAGCAGGGAGTGGCAGAGAGGGAGACACGGAAGCAGGGTCCCAGATTTGTAGTTGTCAGCACAGATCCTGACATGGGGCTCAAACTCACCAACTATGAAATCATGACTTGACCCAAAGTTGGAGACTTAACCCACTGAGCCACACAGACATCCAGATTGTTTACTTATTTTTATTGAAGTGTAGCTGACATACCATATTCTATTAGTTTCAGGCATACAACACAGGGATTCAACAGTTGTATACATAAAGGTATGCTAAACTATAAGAATAGTTTGTCATCATTCAATGTTATTACAGTATTATTGCAATACTGTGTTCCCTGTGCTGCACTTTTCACCCTCCTGACTCTTTTATTTTATAAGTTTGCACTTGTTAATCTACTTTGGCTGTTTTCTCCATCTCCTCATGCACCTCTTCTCTGGCAACCATCAGTTTATTCCCTGTGTTCATGAATCTGTTTCTGTTTTTGTCTGTTTGTTTTGTTTGATTCCACATAAATGAAATCATGTGGTATTTATCTTTGTCTGACTTGTTTCACTTAGCATAATACCCTCTAAGTCCATCCATGTTGTCACAAATGGCAAGAATTTATTCTTTTTTTTTATGGTTCTCATGTGTGTGTGTGTGTGCGCGTGCGCACGCACGTGTATCTGTGCATACCATGTGTTCTTTACCCATTCATCTATTACTAGACACTTTGCTTCTATATCTTGGCTATTGTAAATAATATTGCAATAAACATAGAGGTGCCCTTATATTTTTCAATTAGTGCTTTTGTTTTCTTTATGAAAATAGCTAGTAGTGAAGTGGATCATACGATAGTACTATTTTTAAT
Source organism: Lynx canadensis (assembly GCF_007474595.2). Taxonomy (NCBI): domain Eukaryota; kingdom Metazoa; phylum Chordata; class Mammalia; order Carnivora; family Felidae; genus Lynx; species Lynx canadensis. Next base: position 1,336,579 of record NC_050200.1, on the reverse strand, counting down.
TTTTGAGGTACTATTGTAGTGTTTTTTACAGTGGTTTCACTAATTTACATTCCCACCAACAGTACATGAGAGTTATCTCGTTTCTATATTCTTGCCAAACCTTATTTCTCATCTTTTTGATACTAGCCACTCTGACATGTGAGGTGGTAGCTCATTGTCATTTTGATTTGCATTCCAGATGATTAGTATTGTTTTGTTTTGTTTTTTCATGAGTGTGTTGGCCATCTGTGTGAGGTTCTTCTTTGGAAAAATGTTCAATCAGGTCTGCGTCTGTTTAAAAATTGAATTATTTGTTCATTTGGTGGTGGTTGTAGAATTTTCTAAAATGTATTTGGGGTATTAAACCATTTTTGCATGTATCATTTTTAGATATCTCTCCTATCCAGTAGGTTGTGTTTTTGTTTCATTGATGATTTCCTTTGCTGTACAAAAGTTTTATTTTGGTGTAGTCCGAATAGTTTCTTTGTCTTTGTTTCCCTTGCCTGAAGAAACATCTATAAATATATTGCTCAGACGATATTGAAAAGGTTATTGTGTATGCTTTCTTTTAGGAGTTTTGTGGTTTCAGATCTCACACCGAGGTCTTTAATCCATTTGCAGTTTATTTGTATGTGTGGTATAAGAAAGAGGCCCAGTTTCAGTCTTTTGCATGTAACTGACTACTTTCTCCAAAACTACCAGTCCCAAAAGGTGACTATCTTTACCTCATTGTTGATTCTTGCTTCTTTTGTCTTAGATTAATGTAGGTGTGGGTTTATTTTTGTGCTGTCTATCCTGTTCCATTGATCTATATATCTGTTTTTCAGCCAGTACCATATTTGAATTTCTATGTCTTTATGATATATAACTCTTTAAATGTTTGGTAGAATTAACCTGTTAATATCTCTGGTCCTGGGCTTTTATTTATTGGAAGTTTTCTGATTATTGATTCAATTTTGTTGCTGGTAATCAGTCTGCTCTCATTTTCCATTTCTTTTTTGACTCAGTTTGGAAGATTGCATGTTTACAGAAATGTATCAATTTCTTCTATATGTTGGCATGTAGTTTTTGGTAGTAGTCCTCTATAATCCTTTGTATTAAAGTGATGTCTGTTGTTACTTCTCCTTTTTTCATTTCTGATTGTATTCATTTAAGTTTCTCTTTTTTTTCTTGGTGAATCTGGCTAACGTTTTACTAATTTTGCTTATCTTTTCAAGAATTAGCTCTTGGTTTCATTGATCTCTCATGTTTTTTACTCTATTTTATCTCTGATCCTTTTTTTTTTCTTTCGTTCTGCTCATTCTGGGCTTTGTTTGTTGTTCTTTTTGTGTTCACTTAGGTGTACATTTAGATTATTTGAGTTTTTACTGTTTTACTCCTGAGTTTTTCCTCTACTCAGGTATGCCTGTATCAGTAAAAACTTTCCTCCTGGAACTGCTTTTGCTGCATCCCCAAAATTTTGAAATGATTATATTTTTGTCATTTTATTTGTCTTTGTGTATTTTTTTAATTACCCTTTTAATTTCTTCAGTGATCCCTTGCTTGTTTAGTAGCAGATACTTCAGCCTCCACATGTTTGTGTTTTCTTCCTTTTTTTTTCTTTTTTTTATGTTTTAATTTTTAAGACACTGCAAGTGGGGGAGGGGCAAAGAAAGAGGGACAGAGGATCTGAGGTAGGCTCTGCACAGATATCAGCGAGCCCAATGTGGGGCTTGAACTCGTGAACTGTGAGATCATGACCTGAGCCCAAGTTGGACGCTCAACTGACTGAGCCATGAAGGTGCCCCTCCTCCCCTAATTTTTTTACTTATAATTGATTTGTACGTTTATACAATTATGGTTTGGAAAATGCTTGATATGGTTTCAATATTGTTATATTACTGAGACTTTTGACGTCCCAGCTTGTGCTCTATATAAAAGAAAATATAAGAACCATATGATCTCATCTGTCAATGCAGAAAGAGCATTTGACAAAATACAACATCCTTTCTTGATGAAAACCCTCAAGAAAGTCAGGATAGAGGGAACATACCTAACCATCATAGAAGCCATTTATGAAAAGCCCACAGCTAGTATCATCATCAATGGGGAAAAATGGAGAGTTTTTCCCCTGAGATCAGGAACACTACAGGCATGTCCATTTTCACTACTGTTGTTTAACATAGTGTTGGAAGTCCTAGCATCAGCAATCAGACAACAAATGAAATAAAAGGAATCAAAATTGGCAAAGATGAAGTCAAACTTTGACTTTTCGCAGAGGAAATGATACTCTCCAAGGAAAACCCAACAGACTCCACCAAAGTCTGCTAGAAGTCATACATGAATTCAGCAAAGTCACAGGGTACAGAAATAGGTTGCATTTTTAAACACCAGTAATGAAGCAACAGAAAGAGAAATAAAGAAACTGATCCCATTCACAATTGCACCAAGAACCATAAAATACCTAGGAATAAATCTTTGGTTAAAGATGTAAAAGATCTATGCTGAAAACTGTAGAAAGCCTATGAAGGAAATTGAAGAAGATACAAAGAAATGGAAAAACATTCCATGCTCATGGATTGGAAGAATAAATATTGTTAAAATGTCAATACTACCCGAAGCAATTTACACATTCAATGCAATCCCAATCAAAATTGCTCCAGCATTCTTCTCAAAGCTAGAACAAGGAACCTAAAATTTGTATGGAACCACAAAAGGCCCTGAACAGCACAGTAATATTGAAGAAGACCAAAGCAGGAGGCATCACAATCCCAGACTTTAGCCTCTACTACAAAGCTGTAATCATCAAGACAGTATGGTATTGGCACAAAAATAGACACATAGACCAATGGAATAGAATAGAGACCCCAGAATTTGACCCACAAATGTATGGCCAACTAATCTTTGACAAAGCAGGAAAGAATATCCAATGGAAAAAAGACAGTCTCTTTAACAAATGGTGCTGTGAGAACTGGACAGCAACATGCAGAAGAATGAAACTAGACCACTTTCTTACACCATACACAAAAATAAACTCAAAATGGATAAAGGACCTGAATGTGAGACAGGAAACCATCAAAATCCTAGAGAAAGCAGGAAGAAACTTCTCTGACCTCACCCGCAGCAATTTCTTACTTGACACATCTCCAAAGGCAAGGGAATTAAAAGCAAAAATGAACTATTGATACCTCATGAAGATAAAAAGTTTCTACACTGCAAAGGAAACAATCAACAAAGCTAAAAGGCAACGGATGGAATGGGAAAAGATATTTGCAAATCACATATCAGATAAAGGGTTAATAGCAAATATCTCTAAAGAACTCACCAAACTCCACAACTGAGAAACAAATAATCCTGTGAAAAAAAATGGGCTGAGGACATTAATAGACACTTCTCTAAAGAAGACATCCAGATGGCCAACATATACATGAAAAGATGTTCAGCGTCACTCCTCATTAGGAAAATACAAATCAAAACCATGCTGTGATACCACCTCACACCAGTCAGAGTGGCTAAAAGAACAAATCAGGAGACTATTGAAGTTGGAGAGGATGTAGAGAAATGGGAACCCTCTTGCACTGGTGGGAATGCAAACTGGCTCAGCCACTCTGGAAAACAGTGTGGAGGTTCCCTAAAAATTAAATAAGATCTACCCTATGACCCAGTAATAGCACTGCTAGGAATTTACCTAAGGGATACAGGAGTGCTGATGCATAAGGGCACTTGTACCACAAAGTTTATAGCGGAACTTTCAGCAATCGCCAAATTATGGAAAAAGCCTAAATATCCACCAACTTAGAAATGGATAAAGAAGATTGGTTTATATATACAATGGGGTACTACTTGCCAATAAGAAAGAATGAAATCAGACCATTTGCAGCAATGTGGATGGAACTGGAAGGTATTATGCCAAGTGAAATAAGTTAGGCAGAGAAAGACAGATACCATATGTTTTCATTCATATGTGGATCTTGAGAAACTTAACAGAAGACCATGGGGTAAGGGGAGGATAAAAAAAAGTTATAGTGAGAGAAGGAGGCAACCCATTAGAGACCATTAAGGACTGAGAACAAACTAAGGGTAACATGGAGTGTGGGAGCTAAGGGAAAGTGGGTGATGGACATGGAGGAGGGCACTTGTCCGGATGAGTTCCGGGTGTTGTATGGAAAGCAATTTGACAATAAATTGTCTTGTTAATTAATTAAAAAATAAAAATTTGTATTAAGTATCCACAAACTGTAGAGCCCAATTATTTTACATCCTTATATGTATTTTATAGTTTTTTTTTAAGTATTTGGGATTATCAAGTTAGTCTTGATAACTTGAAGAAAGCATGGGTTTCTGTATTAATCAGAATGCTTGAATATTAACAAAAAATATAAATAACTTAAGGAGACAATAATATATTGAAATAAGTTTTGGAGCTCATTTAATTTAGGGACTTCTAGACAATCTTGACAAAAGGATAGGGACTGAAGGAATCACAGTAGCCAAACCCCCAGTCAAATCATGACACAAGAAAAGTAGTGTTGGTCATCAGTGGAATCAATTCAAAATTCTTGCTAGTTTGAGTTGCCTGCTCCATATTAAAAGCCTGTCTTGTGAATGGAATAGATGAGCATTCCTGACAGAATGGGAAGCAAGCAAGAGGAAAATTGCTACTTCTGATTCTTGGCAGAAAAAGGACAGCAAGCTCTGGTGCTCTCGTCTGAGCTGTTTGGGGATTAACCATGGATTTAGGAAGATATCTGAAAAAGGAATCTCTTCTTTGTTCATGATGTTGAGCCGCAGACCATGATAAATATCATTGTGTTGGGAATGTTATTTGCACTGCACTAGTTAACTGTTTAAATGGCATGTTCCTTCTAGAAAGTGAAGTCTTTCTCCGTACCTTGATCCATCCATTACTCCATGCATCCATGCATGCATCTATCAATTTAACACTGATTAAGTACATATTATAGGTATTCAGAGCGAGGCGCTAAACCCCAGATGAATGGACAATATCTCTGCCTTTCAGAAAGTCATACTTTATTTTATAAAAAAAATTTTAATGTTTATTTTTGAGAGAGTGAGAGAGAGAGAAAGAAACGGACAGAGAGAGAGAGAGAGAGAGAGAGAGAGAGAGCTGGGACGGGGCAGAGAGAGAGCGAGGCTCCCGGTTCTGAATTGTCAGTACAGAGCCCAGCGTGGTGGGGCTCAGACTCAGGAACCATGAGGTCATGACCAGAACTGAAGTCAGACGCTTAAGTGATTGAGCCACCCAGGCACCGTGAGAAAGTCATACTTTAGTACTAAAGACAGATAGGTGGAAACCTCATTAATACAATGAAGAAATGTTTCATTGGAGGCATTCACTAGGTGGTAGAATGGAAAAGAGATGACCTCGTAATCTTTCTAATATCTGGGTTCAGTCTTTTTAAGTTTGTAATGAAATTCTTTAAACAAGCAGTGTAATATTTGTTTCAGGTGTACAATTTAGTGATTCAGCTCTTCCATATAACACCTGATGCTCATCACAAGTTCACTCTTTAATCCCCATTACCTATTTAACCCATCATCAACCCTTCTTCCCTCAGTTTAACCGTCAGTTTGTTCTCTAGAGAAGCTCCAGGCTCTGAGCTGTCAGCACAAAGCCCGATGCGGGACTCGAGCCCACGAACCATGAGATCATGACCTGAGCCGAAGTCGGACATTTAGCCGACTGAGACAGCCAGGCGCCCCTAACAGTCTTTAGCCCCATCCATGTCCTTGGAAATGGTAAGGTTTCATTCTTTTTATGACTAATATTTCATTATCTATCTATCTATCTATCTATCTATCTATCTATCTATCTATCTATCAATCTATCTATCATCTATCTATCATCTATCTATCTATCTATCTATCTATCTATCTATCTATCTATCTATCTATCTATCTATCTATCATCTATCATGTATCTATTTATCATCCATCGTTTATCAATCATCATCATCTATCTCTATATCTCTGTATATATATCTCACATTTACTTATCCATTCACCAGCCAATGCACTTTGGACCCTTGCCATAATTTGGCTATTGTTGATACTGCTGCTATAAACCTAAGGGATGCATGTATTTCCACTAATTAGTAAATACCTTATAGTGGTATTATTGGATAACAGGGTACTTCTATTTTTAACTATTTGAGGAGGCTCCATACTTTTTCCAGAATGGTTTTACCAGTTTGCATTCTCACCAACAGTGCAAGAGGATTCCTTTCTCTCCACATCCTTGCGAACACTTGTTTCTTATAGGTTTTTTATTTTATCCATTCTGACAGGTGTGACGTGGTATCTCATTGTAATTTTGATTTGCATTTCCCTCATGATGAGTGATGTTGACCATCTTTTCATGTGTCTGATGTCTTCTTTGGAAAAATATCTGGTCATGTCTTCTGCCCATTTTCTTTCACTGGGTTATTCATTTTTAGGTGTTGAGAGTTTTTGTTTTTTGGTTTTTTTTTTTTTTACTTTTTTAAGTGTTGAATTTTATATGTTGTTTATATATTTTGGATACTAACCCATTATCAGATATGTCAGTTATAAATATCCTCTCCCATTCTTATGAGGACTGTTAGTTTTGTTAATTGTTGCCTTCACTGCGAAGGTTTTGTATTGATGAAGTCCCAATAGTATATTTTTGCTTTTATTTGTGTGGCCTCAGGAGACACATATATAAAGAAATTCTAATGGCCAATGTCAAAGAGATTACTGCCTCTGTTTTCCTCTAGGATATGATGTCTCACATTTAGGTCTTTTCACCATTTTGAATTTATTTTTGTGTATAGTGTAAGAAAATGGTCCAGAATGGTTCATTCTCTTACTTGTTGATGTCAAGTTTTCCTAACACCATTCGCAGAAGAGGCTGTCTGTTTCCTACTGGATATTCTTTCCTGCTTTATGGAAGGTAAATTGCCTACATAGTTCTGGGTTAATTTATGGATTTTCTATTCTGTTTCATTTATCTATGCACCTATTTTTGTGCCAGTAACACACTGTCTTGTATGTAATACAACTTAGAGTCTGGCATTGTGATGTCTTCAAGCTTTGCTTTTTTTTTTTTTTTTTTTTCTTTCAAGGTTGCTCTGGCTTTTTTGTGGATTTGGTCTTTTGTGGTTCCACACCAATTTTAGGATTGTTTGTTCTAGCTCTGTGAAAAATGATATTTGTATTTGAATAGGGATCACATTAAATGTGTAGATTTCTTTGGGTAGTATAGACATGTTAACAATGTTTGTTCTTCCAATCCATGAGCATGGAATGTTTTTCCATTCTTTGTGTCCTTTTCACTTTTCTTCATAAGACTTTTATGGTTTTCAGAGTAAAGATCTATTAACTCTTTGGTCATGTTTATTACTAGGTATCTAATTGCTTTTGGTGCAGTTGAAAATGGGATGGAGTTCTTGATTTCTTTTCTGCTCCTTCATTATAGCTGTATAGAAATGTAACAGATTTCTGTACATTGATTTTGTATCCTGTTACTTCCTGAACTTATTTATCAGTTCTAACACATTTTTCGTGGAGTCTTTCAGATTTTCTATATACAGAATCATATCATCAAATAGTAAAATTTGATTTCTTTGTTTGCATGGATTTTATTCTTCTTGTTGTCTCATTACTGAGGCTGGGATTTCCAGTACTATTTTAAATTATAATAGTGAAAGTTGACATCTCTATCTTCTTTCTGACCATAGAGGAAAAGCTCTCAGTTTTTCACCCTTGAGGATGACACCAGCTATTCGTCTTTCCTATGTGGCCTGTATTGTGAGGAGGTATATTGCTTATAAACCCATTTTGTTGAGGGTTGTTATCCAGAATGGATGTTATGATTGATTGATTGATTTTAAATTTATTTATTTATTATTAATAAATTTATTTATTATATTTAAAATTTTTTAGTGTTTTATTTTATTTTTGAGAGAGAGAGACAGAGTGCAAGTAGGGACAGGGTAGAGAGAGAGGGAGACACAGAATCTGAAGCAGGCTCCAGTCTCTAAGCTGTGCAGAGACTGACATGGGGCTTGAAATCACAAATTGTGAAATCATGACCTGAGCTGAAGTTGGACAGTTAACTGATTGAGCCACTCAGATTCTCCTGTTATGCTTAAAAAAAAAAAAATGTGAATGTTTCTTTTTTATTTTTGAGGGAGTGAGAGTGAGTGGAGGAGGGGCAGAGAGAGACAGAGATCTGAAGCAGGTTCCATGCTAACAGCAGCAAGCTCAGTGGGGGACTTCAGCTCCCAAACTGTAAGATCATGACCTGAGCCGAAGTTGGACACTCGACCACTGAGCCACCCAGTCACCCCCAAGAATGGACATTATGCTTCGACAAACACTTTTTCTGCTTCTATTTAGATGTTCATATGGTTTCTGCACTTTCTTTTATAAAAGCGGTATATCACCTTGGTTGATCTGTGAACACTGAACCACCCTTGAAACCCAGGAATAAATCCCACTTGATTGTGAATTATTCTAATGTACTGTTGAATTTGATTGGCTGGTATTTTATTGTTAATTTTTGCATCCGTGTTCATCAAGGATATTGGCCCCTAGTTTTCTTTTTTAGTAGAGTATTTGTCTGTTTTTGGTACCTGGGTATGCTGGCCTCATAGAATGAGTTTGGAAGATTTCTATATTTTGGAATAGAAATTTTTAGTAGAATTCCCCTGGGAAGTCATCTTGTTCTGAACTTTTGTTTGTTGAGAGAATTCTGATTACTGATTCCATTTCTTTGCTGATTTTCAATCTGTTTAAGTTTTCTATTTCTCTCTGTTTTAGTTTTGGTAGTTCATATGTCTCTAGGAATTTATCCATTTCTTCCAGATTGCCCAGTTAGTTGGCATATAGTTTTTTCAGACTATTCTCTTACATTCTCTTTCTTCTATTGTCTTTTTAGCGTTTAATTTATTTCTGCTCTAATTTTTATTATTTCCTTTCTTAGGTTGGTTTTTGGCTTAATTTGCTGTTATTTTTCTAGATCCTTTAGGTATAGTTCAGTTGGTTTTTTTTTGAGATTTTTCTTGCTCCTTGACATAGGCCCGTCTTCCTATATACTTCCCTCTTCCAACTATTCTTGCTGCATCCCAAAGGTTTGGCCATTGTGTTTTCACTTTCATTTGTTTCCATGTATTTTTAAATTTTCTTCTTTGATTCCATGATTCATCCACTCATTGTTTATTTATTTATTTTTATTTTTATTTTTTTACATTTATTTATTTTTTGAGAGACATAGAGAGACAGAGCACAAGTTGAGGAGGGGTAGAGAGAGAAGACACAGAATCCGAAGCAGGCTCTAGGCCCCGAGCTGTCAGCACGGAACTGACATGGGGCTCAAACTCAAGCCGTGAGATCATGACCTGAGCTGAAGTCGGACACCCAACTGACTGAGCCACCCAGGCGCCCCATCCACTTATTGTTTAAGCTACACATATTTGAGGTCTTTCCAGATTGCTTTTGTTTGTCTGTTTGTTTTCCTGGCTGAGTTCTAGTTTCATAGTGTTTGGCCAGGAAAGGTGAATAGTATGTCTCTCAAACTTTTTGTTTTTGTTGAGACCTGTTTTGTTTGAAATGAATGTGTATTCTGCTACTTTAGGATGAAATGTTCTGAAAATATCTGCTTATTCAATCTGGTCCAGTGTGTCTTTCAAACCCATTGTCTCCTTGTTGGTTGTCTGTTAGATGATCTGTGTGATCTGTCCATTGATGTAAGTGGGGTGTTAAAATCCAGTACTATTATTTTACTAATATCATTTAATTCCCTTATGTTTGTGATTAATTGTGCTATGTATTTTGGTGTTTCTACGTTGGGCACATAACTATGTACAATTGCTATATCCTGTTGTTGGATTGTCCCCTTTATTATGGTATAATGTTCTGTTTTGTTTTTTCTCTGGCTACAGTAATTGTTTTAAAGTCTAGTTGTATGATATAAGCATTGCTGTTCTGACTTTCTTTTCAAATCTCCCTGGATGATACTTACCCCACTTTTAACTTGCAGATTTCTTTAGGTTTAAAATGAGTCTCTTATAGGCAGTATATAGCTGGGTCTTGATTTTTTTAAATCCATTCTGACACTCTATGTCTTCTGATTGTAACATTTAGTCCATTTAAATTCAGGGTGATTATTTTGATATTTATTTAGCACCATCGTATTACTTTTTTTTATAGTGTCTACAGACTTTCTCTAATTATTTCTTGTCTTTGATATTTTGGTCCCTGTTTTGCACTCAGAGAGTCCCCTTTAATATTTCTTCCATGGCTGGTTTAGTTGTCAGAAACTCTTTTACTTGTTGTTTGTCTGGGAAACTCTTTATCTCCCTTCTGTTCTGAATGACAGCCATGCTGGATAACGGATTCTTGGCTGCATGTTTTTTCTATTCACCACATTAATATTTCCTGCCACTGCCTTCTAATCTGCCATGTTTCTGTGAAGAGATCTGCAGGTAGCCATATGGATCTTCATTTGTTAGTCATAGACTTCTGTCTTGTGGCTTTTAAGTTGTTGTTGTTGTTGTTTAATCAGTGTACTTTGCAAACTTAATTTCAACTGTCCTGGTGTTGGCCTGGATTTGTTGATTTTGATGGGACTTCTCTCTGTTTCCTGGATCCTCAATCTGGACATCTGTTTCCTTCACCAGATCAGGGAAGTTTTCTGATATTATTTCCTCAAATAAATTTTCTGCCTTCATTTTTCTTTCTTCTTCTTCTGAGACTCTAAGAAACAAATGTTACTACATTTGATGGAGTCACTGAGTTCCCTAAGTCTATTCTCATTATCCATGATTCTTCTTTTCTTTTTCATTCAGCTTCACTATTTTCCATTATTTTGTCTTCTATGTAATGCTCTTCTTATTCCAGCCTGGTGAGTATTGCATAGAGTGTATTTCTGAAGTCATGTATTACACTCTCTGAGATTGATTACAATCAATCTCTGATTCATTCTGTTTTAACCCTTTTTTCTCTGTGGCAAGGGCCTCCCAGATGTCTTCCATTCTTTTGTCAAGCCCAGTGGGTATCTTTATGATCATTGTTTGAACTTTTCCATCAGGCACATTATTTATATCTGTTTCACATAGATCTCTGGCCATGACTTCATCTTGTTCTTTCATGTATAGAAAAGCCTGTTTGTTTGTTTGTTTGTTTGTTTGTTTGTTTGTTTGTTTGTTTTCCTGTTCCCGAGAGTAATAGCTTTATGAAGAAAAACTATGCAGTCTCCAGTGTCTTCTGCTGTGTTGTGGCTGCTCCATGCCTCAGACCAGTCATCTGCAGAGGCTCTTCTTGCCTGCACTCTGCAGTGTTTTGTCCCTGACCTGAGTATTGGTCCCTGTGGTGCACTTTACTTTGGTGTGCTCTGCTCTGCTTGTGAAATGAGACCTGACACCTCTGAGGGCTGAGGCACTGCAGATCCTCTGGTGAGGAAATGTGGTGTTGTCAGGGGGTTGTCATGATCTCTCTGGGGAGAGATATATTGTTGGGACTGAGGCAAGTTTGACTGAGAGGGTAGTACCATTTGATCACAGAGGGGTGGGGTATGGTGTAAGCAAATTACAGAGTCAGTGTGGATCCTGGGCTGTTTATGTTAAGTGTCTCTGAGTTTATGATGAGGGTTAGGGGAGGGAAATGACACAATCCAGTCCCTTTGTTCCAGGAGAGGTGTCAGTCTGAACACTGCCTCTTAGGATTGTACTCCAAGAAGTGCAAATGATCTCCCCACTGTGTGCTCCAGGTGCTCTTCAGATCAGTATTTCCCCACTGCCTGCCTCAGTATTTGTTTGCCTGTTCCCTCTACTTGCAGTGCAGTACCCTCAGTGCCACAAAACCTACTGACTTTTAAACCTTCAGACTTTAAACCTCGATGGTTGCATAAACTTGCAGCTCCTTTTATTTTTAAGCTAACATTTTTGGAGGGAACATTCTCCATGTGTGTTTATCCATGTACTCCTCTCTCTCTCACCCTCCTCTGTAACCAGGGCCCCTCCCCTCTGTTGCATACATGATCCATTTTTCTCCCAAGCCACATCTCCACACTTACTATCTTCTTTGATGTGGACTTTTCTCTAGCTCTAGCTGTGGAGTTTGTTCTGTCATCTGGTTGATGTCTGAGGTATTCAGAATGAATTGATAGTTATCTAGTTGTGTTCGTGGAATGCAGTGAGTCTAGGGTCCTCCTATTACACTGCCATCTTCCACCAGTGTCCATCTGAGTTCATTCTTTATGGTTGGATGGCAGCTTATTGCTAAACTTCTTCAGGGGCTGTTGAAATTTGGTGGAATATTCTCCATTAAAATATATGGAGATTATTTAGTATAGAAAATCCTGTCTTCTCTAAGCCCCAATCAAAGTTTTATTGCTAGGGGCACCTGGATCAATTGTGAGACCTTCTCTTGATCTTGGCTGATGTCATGATCTCACAATTCATGGGACAGAGACTTGCATCTCTCTGTGAGGATGCTGTAGAGACTGCTTCGGATTCTGTTTCTCCTCTCTGGCCTCCCCGACTTATGCTCTCTCTTGCTCTTTCTCAAAATAACAAATAAATTTTGAAAAACTCAAAATTTTATTACTAGATACAACCTGAATCAAGTAAATTTTGTATTGATTAAAAAATATTAAAATTCTTAAATTTAGGAGCAGCTGGATAGTTCTTAAATATGTATAAAAAAGTATAAATAAATATTTCTATCCCCTGAAATGGTACTTATCACCATTATGCTAGCACTTTGTGGGCTAAAGTTTTCTGAATCTATGCTCCAAGTATATATGTTTCTCTATAAAAGAAATATTTTTCATGTTAATGGGCTATACCCATGGATCTCTAAGAGATAAACTGGCCAAATTACTTGTAAAATTAATATTCTTATGGTATATCTATTGAATAGTGGTGAAGTAATCACAGCTGCAGTAAAAGGAAGACATCCAGATGGCCAACTGACACATGAAACAATGCTCAACATCACTCATCACTGGGGAAATAACCTGAGAAGCCACAATGAGATACCACCTTACACCTGTAAGAATGGCTAACATTAACAAGTCAGCAACAACAGATGTTGGCGAGGATGCAGAGAAAGAGGATCTCTTTTTCATTGTTGGTGGAAATGCCAGCTGGTGCAGCCACTCTGGAAAACAGTATGGAGGCCTCTCAAAAATGTAAAAATAGAATGACCCTACGTCCCAGCGTTGTGCTACTAGGCAATTATCCATGGGATACAGGGGTGCTGTTTCGGAGGGATGCATGCACCTTCATGTTTATAGCAGCACTATCAACAACAGCCAAAGTAGGGAAAGAGCCCAAATGTCCATCGATGGATGAATGGATAAAGAAGATGTGGTGTATATATATATACAACGGAGTATTCCTTGGCAATCAAAAAGAATGAAATCTTGCTATTTGTAACTACGTGTATGGAACTAGAGGGTATTCCACTAAGCGAAATTCGTCAGAAAAGACAAAAATCATATGACTTCGCTCGTATGAGGACTATAAGACACAGAACAGATGAACAGAGGGAAGGGAACCAAAAATAATATAAAAACAGGAAGGGGGACAAAAACATAAGAGAGTCTTAAATATAGAGAACAAACTCATAAATATGGAGGGGTTGTGGGAGGGGGGGATAGGCTAAGTGGGTAAGGGGCACTAAGGAATCCACTCTTGAAATCATTGGTGTACTATAGGCTAACTAATTTGGATGTAAATTAAAAAAATAATAAAATTAAAGAAGAAACAGTGTATGAGAAGAAACATGAAACTGTGGTAATTTGAGAGGGAAAAGGAAACTATCCCTGAATACGCCCAAAGAATGCATTTAATAGACAAAGACTTTAAATCAACTGCTCAAAATGTGCTCAGAAGTTAAAGGAAATCATGGACAAAGCACTAAAGAAGCACTATTTTTATATTTTTTTCTCATATTTCTTGCATAGGGCCTTATAAAAATAAATATTTACAAATTGAGTAGAGCTTATTAAAATTAGTCCTAACTCATTTATATAATGTTTATCATATAAATAACTGCATCAAAATATTCAGTGAATACTCAAAAGCACAGATCACAAAACAAAAGGAAGAAGAGTCTAATTGTCTTCATCTAATGGAATCATTTGTCTGGCTAATAAATGTTACTACATCTGACTTGTGTTTTCATAGGAGCAACTATGAGAGTTTTTGAGTTCCCAAGGATAAAGTCCAACATTTAAGGATATTAAATCTCTTTCTTACTCGTCCATTATAAAACAATATCTAACCTCCCATATAGATGGAATTATCCCTTACATGGTTCAAAATTCATACCATACATAGGCACTATCATCTGACTGAATCTTTTCAACTTCAGCCAGAGGATTTGGCCACTAAAGAAACAGTGACAAAACTTCCATGATTTCAGTTTTAGCTTCTAGAACAAAAAATTTATAGGATTCCTATTTTTCCTATGTATGATTAATATTTGACATTAGTTTTAGTTATAAAACATAATGACTTAATATTTGTGTATATTGTAAAATGATCACAATAAGTCTTGTTGACATCCATCACTATACATAGTTGCAAAGTTTTTCTTGTGATTACAACTTTTAATATCTATGCTGTTAGCAACTTTCTAATAGGCTATATGATATAACTGCAGTCATCATGCTTAACCATACAAGCTCATGACTTATTTATTTTAAATAAGAATGAGCTGAAAGTTTGTACTTTTGACAACTTTGAACCATTTTGCTACCTGGAAATCAATCTATACTCTATCTATGAGTGGGCCTTTTGGTTTTGTGTTTTAGATTCCACATGTAAGATCACACAGTATTTCTCTTCCTGACTTATTTCATTTAGCATAAGGCTCTCAAAGTCCATCCATCTTGTCACAAATAGCAAGATTTCCTTCTTTTTATGGCTAAATGATAATTCCATTGTATGTGTATACCATATTTTCTTTATCCCCTCATACAATAATGGACATTAGATTTTTTTTCCCATTTCTTGGCTACTGTAAATAATACTGGAATAAACATAGGGGTGTATCTACCTTTCCAGCTAATGTTTTTGTTTTCCTCAGGTACATACCCAGAAGTGGGATTACTGTATCACAAAATAGTTCTATTTTTAATTTTTTGAGAAAGCTCAATACTTTTTCCATGCTGGCTATGCCAGTTTCCTCTTGACAGCAAGGAAAATATTCCTCAGGAGAAAAGTTGATTATAACCAGTTATTACAGTAAGTAGTGATTACAGAGAATGGCTGTGTAAGAAAAAAAAAAATCCCATAGATATGCTTTTTACTCCTGGCCATTCAACTATGAAATTATTCTCCTTACCACACACTTTACAACAAGTAGGAGATAGGTGCAATGAATTAAATATGTTGATGATTTTCTGTAACAGGAATCACTTGCATTGAGGGTAAAGAAGAGAAAAAGCTTTCTATCCCTATTTCAGGGATAGTTTCAGGATGATGGAGAAAAAAATTTGGAATAATTACCAAATCATTTACATAATTTAGAAAAGGTTACTTAGTGTTTAATTTAACTGAAACCACATGACCTCTGAAAGTTATTCTTTTTTGTATCACTGACAGACTCACAGAATGTTCTTATTTTCTTACTGCGGCTTTTTTTTTTTTATATATATATTTTTTTTCAACGTTTATTTATTTTTGGGACAGAGAGAGACAGAGCATGAACGGGCGAGGGGCAGAGAGAGAGGGAGACACAGAATCGGAAACAGGCTCCAGGCTCTGAGCCATCAGCCCAGAGCCTGACGCGGGGCTCGAACTCCCGGACCGCGAGATCGTGACCTGGCTGAAGTCGGACGCTTAACCGACTGCGCCACCCAGGCGCCCCACTGCGGCTTTTTTTAAAACTTGTTTTATTTTTATTTTTTAACATTTACATCCAAATTAGTTAGCATATACTGCACCAATGATTTCAGGAGTAGATTCCTTAGTGCCCCTTACCCATTTAGCCCATCCCCGCCTCCCACAACGCCTCCATATTTGTGTTTGTTCTCCATATTTATGAGTGTCTTCTGTTTTGTACCCCTCCCTGTTTTTATATTATTTTTGGTTCCCTTCCCTTATGTTCATATGCTTTGTCTCTTAAAGTCCTCATATGAGTGAAGTCATATGATTTTTGTCTTTCTCTGACTAATTTCACTTAGCATAATACCATCCAGTTCCATTCAAGTAGTTGCAAATAGCAAGATTTCATTCTTTTCGGTTGCCAAGGAATACTCCATTGTATATATATGTACCACATCTTCTTTATCCATTCATCCATCGATGGACATTTGGGCTCTTTCCCTACTTTGGCTTTGTTGATAGTGCTGCTATAAACATGGGTGTGCATGCCTCCCTCTGAAACAGCACCCCTGTATCCCATGGATAGTTGCCTAGTAGCACAACGCTGGGACGTAGGGTCATTCTATTTTTACATTTTTGAGAAGCCTCCATACTGTTTTCCAGAGGGGCTGTACCAGCTTGCATTCCTGCCAACAATGCATCCTCACCAACATCTGTTGCTGCTGACTTGTTAACCATTCTGACATTGTGGTTTTGATTTGTATTTCCCTGATGATGAGTGAAGTTGAGCATTTTTTTCATGTGTTGGTTGGCCATCTGGTGTCTTCTTCAGAGAAGTGTCTATTCATGTCTCTTGCCCATTTCTTCACTGGATTACTTGCTTTTGGGGGGTTGAGTTTGATAAGTTTATTGTAAATTTTGGATACTAACCCTTTATCTGATATGTAATTTGCAAATATCTTCTCCCATTCTGCCGGTGGCCTTTTAGTTTTGCTGATTATTTCCTTCTCTGTGGAGAAGCTTTTTATTTTGATGAGGTCCCAGTAGTTCATTTTTGCTTTTGTTTCCCTTGCCTCCAGAGATGTGTTGAGTAAGAAGTTGCTGCGTCAAGATCAAAGAGGTTTTTGCTGCTTTCTCCTCAAGGATTTTGATGGCTTCCTGTCTTACACTGAGGTCTTTCATCCATTTTGAGTTTATTTTTGTGTATGGGGCAAGAAAGTGGTCCAGGTTCATTCTTCTGCATGTCACTATCCAGTTTTCCCAGCACCACTTGCTGAAGGGACTGTCTTCATTCCATTGGATATTCTTTCCAGCTTTCTCAAGGATTAGTTGGCCATACGTTTGTGGGTCCATTTCCAGTTCTCTATTCTGTCCCATTTACCTAAGTGTCTGTTCTTGTGCCAGTACCATACTGTCTTGACGATTACAGCTTTGTAGTACACAGCTTGAAGTCTGAGATTGTAATACCTCCTGCTTTGGTTTTATTGTTCAAGATTGCTTTGGCTATTCAGGGTCTTTTCTGGTTCCATACAGATTTTAGGATTATTTGTTCTAGATCTGTGAAGAATGTTGGTGTTATTTTGATAGGGATTGCATTGAATATGTAGATTGCCTTGGGTAGTATAGACATTTTAACAATATTTGTTCTTCCCATGCAAGAGCATGGAATCTTTTTCCATTTTTTTTTTTGTCTTTTTCAATTTCTTTCCTAAACTTTCTATAGTTTTCAGTGTATAGATTTTTCACCTCTTTGGTTAGATTTATTCCTAACTATTTTATGGTTTTTGATGGAATTGTAAATGGGATCAATTCCTTGATTTCTCTTTCTGTTGCTTCATTGTTGGTGTATAGGAATACAACCAATTTCTGTACATTCATTTTTTATCCAGCAACTTTGCTGAATTCATGAATCAGTTCTAGCAGTTTTTTGTGGAATCTTCAGGGTTTTCAATATAAAGTATTATGCCATCTGCGAGGAGTGAAAGTTTGACCTCCCCTGGTCAGTTGGGATGCCTATTCCTTTGTGTGTCTGCAGAGACTAAGACTTCCAATATTATGTTGAATAACAATGGTGAGAGTGGACATCCCTGTCTTGTTCCCGACCTTAGGGAGAAAGCTCTCAGTTTTTCCTCGTTGAGGATGATATTAGCGTTGGGTTGTTCATATATGGCTTTTATGATCTTGAGGTATGCTCCTTCTATTCCTACTTTCTTGAGGAATTTTATTAAGAAATGATGCTGTATTTTGTCAAATGCTTTCTCTGCATCAATTGAGAGGATGATGTGGTTTTTTTCCTTTCTTTTATTGATGTGATGAATCACATTGATTGTTTCACAGATATTGAACCAGTCCTTCATCCCATGTACAAATCCCACTTGGTCGTGGTGAATAATTTTTTTAATGTATTGTTGGATCCGGTTGCCTAATATCTTGTTGAGGATTTTTGCATCCATGTTCATCAGGGAAATTGGTCTATAGTATTCCTTTTTAGTGGGGTCTCTCTCTGTTTTGGAATCAAGGTAATTCTGGCTTCATAGAAAGAGTTTGGAAGTTTTCTTTCCATTATTATTTTTTGGAACATTTTCAAGAGAATAGGTGTTAACTCTTCCTTAAATGTTTGGCAGAATTCCCCTGAAAAGCCATCTGGCGCTGGACTCTTGTTTTCTGGCAGATTTTTGATTACTAATTTGATTTCCTTGCTGGTTATGGGTCTGTTCAAATTTTCCTTTTCTTCCTGTTTCAGTTTTGGTACTGTATGTGTTTCTAGGAATTTGTCCACTTCTTCCAGATTGACTATTTTATTGGCATATAATTGCTCATAATATTCGCTTATTATTGTTTATATTTTTGCTGTGTTGGTTGTGATCACTCCTCTTTCATTCTTGATTTTATTTATTTGGGTCCTTTCCTATTTCTTTGTGATCAAACTGGCTAGTGGTTTATCAAGTTTGTTAATTTTTTCAAAGAACCAACTTCTGGTTTCATTGATCTGTTCTACTGTTTGTTTGTTTGTTTGTTTGTTTGTTTGTTTGGTTGGTTGGTTGGTTTCGATAGCATTAATTTCTGCTCTAATCTTTATTATTTCCTGCCTTCTTCTGGTTTTGGGTTTTACTTGCTATTCTTTTTCCAGCTCCTTAAGCCCTAAATATAGGTTGTGTATCTGAGATCTTTCTTCCTCCTTTAGGAAGGCCTGGATTGCTATATACTTTCCTCTTATGACTGGCTTTGCTGCACCCCAGAGGTTTGGGGTTGTGGTGTTATCATTTTCATTAACTTCAATATACTTTTAAATTTCCTCTTTAACTGCCCATTCATTCTTTAGTAGGATGTTCTTCAGTCTCCAAGTATTTGTTACCTTTCCAACTTTTTTCTTGTGGTTGATGTCGAGTTTCATAGTGTTGTGGCCTGAAAATATGCACTGCATGATCTTGATCTTTTTGTACTTACCTAGGGTTGATTTGTGTCCCAGTATATGGTCTATCCTGGAGAACGTTCCATGTGCACTGGAGAAGAAGTATATTCTGCTGCTTTAAAAGGTGAAATATTCTGAATATATCTGTGAAGTCCATGTGGTCCAGTGTGTCATTCAAAGCCATTGCTTCCTTTTTTGATTAGATTTTTTTATTAGATGATCTGTCCATTGCTATCATTGGGGCGTTAAGGTCTCCTACTATTATGCTATTACTATCGATGAGTTTCTTTATGTTTGTGTTTAATTGATTTATAGATTTGGGTGCTGCCACATTTGGTGCATAAATGTTTAAAATCTTAGTTCTTCTTCGTGGATAGAGCCCTTGATTATGATGTAATGCCCTTCTACATTTCTTGATACAGTCTTTATTTTAAAGTTTAGATTGTCTGATATAAGTATGGTTATTCTGGCTTTCTTTTTAGACCATTAGCATGATAGATGGTTCTCCATCCCCTTATTTCAATCTGAACATGTCTTTAGGTCTAAAGTGGGTCTCTTTTAAATGGATATATGGATCTTGTTTCTTATCCATTTTGTTACCCTATGTCTTTTGATTGGAGCATTGAGTCCATTGAGTACTGGAAGATATGAATTTATTGCCATTATGATGCTTGTAGAGTTGGAGTTTCTGGTGGTATTCTCTGGTCCTTTCTAATTTTTGTTGCTTTGGGTATTATTTATTTATTTGTTTATTTATTTTTCATCTTTTCTCACCTCAGAGAGTCCCCCTTAAGATTTCTTGCAGGGCTGGTTTAGTGGTCACAAAATCCTTTAATTTTTGTTTGTCTGGGAAACTTTTTATCTCTCCTTCTCCTTATTTTGAATGACACCCTTGCTGGATAAAGAATTCTTGGCTGTGTGTTTTTCTGATTTTCTGTTTTTGTCCTATTTCTCTCTTCCTCTTTTGGGACCCCTATGCTACTGATGTTGTTCCTTTTTAATGAGTGGCTGATTTCTCTTAACTGTTAAATCATGCTCTTTTGCCTTAGTCTCCCTCATTTTTTCTGCTTCATTATTCTCATAAGTTTGTCCTCTATATCACTGATTCTCTCTTCTGCCTCATCCATCCTTGCCACTGCTGCATCCATCCGTGATTGCACCTCAGTTATAGCATTTTTAATTTCATTCTGGCTATTTTTTTACTTCTTTTATCTCTGCAGAAAGGGATTCTAATCTATTTTTGACTCCAGCTAGTATTCTTATTATTATGATTCTAAATTCTGGTTCAGATACCTTGCTTGTATATGTATTGGTTAAGTCCCTGGCTGTCGTTTTTTCCTGCTCTTTCTTTTGGGGAGAATTCCTTCCTTTCATCATTTTGAAGGGAGAAAAGGAATTAATGAGGTAGAAAAATTAAAAATTAAAAAATTAAACACACACACACACACACACACACACACACAAAATTGAATAAATATGATGCTAGATCCTAGGTGTGTTTTCGTCTGGGTGTTGAAAGTTACTAGATATATTAGAGAAAAAAGGGGGGGGGAGAAAAAAGGAAATCGTTTGAAAATTTGAAAAAATGAATACGCTGAAGTAGACTAAGATGAAATTAAGGAAGTAAAATAAAATTTGAAAATATTTACACCAAAGTAAAGAATATAGAAGGAAAAAATTTTTAAATATTTTTACTAAATATTAAAAATAAAAATGAATTTTTTTCTCTTTCTGTATACAAGAAAAAGAAAAGAAATGAAAAAGAGAAAGAAGAAAAAGGAAAAAAAGGAAATTGTTTGAAAATTCGAAAAGTGAATACACTCAAGTAGACTAAAATAAAATGATGGAAGTAAAATAGAATTTGAAAAAAATTTTCACAAAAGTAAAAAAATAGAAAAAAAAATTAAAGAAAAATATTTTTAATGAAAATTGAAAATAAAAAGGAGTTTTTTCTCTTTCTGTATTCAAGAAAAAGAAAAGTGAACAAGTGAAAAAAAGAAAAGAAAGTAAGTTGAATAGATGGACCTACTAACAAGACTGAAATAGACCAAAATTACTTCGTTTTCCCCTAAAGGTCAGACTATGAAGCACTTTATAATCCATAACTAGGGGGTGAGAATTGTGTTCTTGAAAAATGAGGTTGGCCCAGTTGGGCGGGGCTCAGTGTAACTGCTCCCTTTTCCACTAGAATGCGCTGGCACCCTACTGGGGTGTAGTGTTGTGGCGCTGGCAGGTGCGTATGCACGTACACTGGAGCTGTAAAAATGGCATCACCCAGCTACCCGGTCTCTAGTATTGGAGCTCTGTTCTCCCCGATGGGCAATCATGCACCCATTCTCTGTCTTCAGGTTCCATCCACTGCTCGCTTTTGCACTCTCCATGACCAGGCCCTAGGCAGTACTTGTCTCCCGAGTTTTGTCTCAGATGCGGTTGTTTCCCCTGGCCCCTTTCTTCTGAAGGACTGTGGCTTTGACCTGTTCTGCCCCTCTGCAAGAGGGTCTCACTGAGCAATGGCCAAATGAGCAATGGCTGAACCTCGGCTGCACCTAGGAATTCTTGCTGGACACTGCTGTTCCCAGTGCCCTGAGACTACTGCCCGATGCCAGCCTGCCCCAGAAAAAGTTCTCAAGATAGTGTAGCAGCAGCATTTCAGGGAATATGGAAAACCACAACACACATCTGGTACCAGGCTTCACCCTTAAGGACCTTGTTCCAGCTCCAGTGAATGTGGCTTCCTTCCAGGGTCTGCTGGTCTCTACCAAATGTTCTTCCAACAGTGGAACCGCTTTTCCCTGTGTGCCCGAGAACCTCCCGGACCCCACTCTGTTCCTGGGGATTCACCTTCCCCACCAGAGCACTGACAGGTATTGAGCTATGGAGTTGCAGCCTGTGCACTCCCCTTGTTTACATTTAGTGGAATTTAAACCCTCTCCTTTCTCCTTTCTCCTTTAGTTTAGACCCTGTGGCTGTTTCCAATCTTCCACTTTCTCTCCAGCTGCTTTTGGGGAGGCGTGCTTTCCCTGTATTCCTCCCGCCCCATCTCCATCCTCTCTCTGTCCTCCATGGCTTCTCTCTCCCCCAGTTAACCTCTCTGCATCACCTACCTGCTGAGTTCTGTGGTTCAGGTTGTGCAGATTGTTGTGTCAATCCTCCACTAAGTTTTCTAGGTGTGTAGGATGGTTTAGTGTTGGTCTGGCTATATTTCATGGATGGGAGACACACAAAAAACTTCCATGCTATTCCACCATCTTGGATCCTCTCATAACTCATCATTTTTGTAGAAAACTGAACATATTGAATATTATAATGAAGCAATTCTAGAAATCCAGTTTTTTCTGCTCTCTGAGGTTTGTTTTACTCTTTGTTTTCTCGTGTTATTTACCTAGGTTTTTTAATGGGTTTCTAAACTATTTTTGTAAAATGTATATCAGTTGTCACATGTAACTATTGAATTCTGTGTTTGGTTAATTTGGTACTTAACTAGTGTTTTGTTGGGGTTTAGCTAACTGCCTAGATATAAGAAAGCACCTAAACGGGACAGAAAAAAGAAAAATTATTCTTCCACTGTTTGCAGGCTGTCATTGAATTCTAGCATTCTGTCAACTCTTTTTTTTTTTTTTTTAACGTTTATTAAAAAATGAGAGGGAGACACAGAATCGGAAGCAGGCTCCAGGCTCTGAGCCATCAGCCCAGAGCCCGACGCGGGGCTCCAACTCACGGACCGCGAGATCGTGACCTGAGCTGAAGTCAGACGCTTAACCAACTGAGCCACCCAGGCGCCCCTCTGTGAACTCTTAAGAGAGTTGAAAACTTTGTTTTAACCTTCACTTTGTGCTTGTACAGATCTTCCAAATAATTATTGAAAGGATGGGATTTTCTTACGTCTTTCCTAAGCCTTTTTCCAGCTTTGGCGTGTGTATTGAGTTCTCAACTCTTTATCCTATAACAGGTTTTCAACCTCTTATTTTCCCAATCTTTCTGCTTTGCCAGATCTTTCTGCCCAGGTCTTTTGCCCTGTCCATTGCTAAGTCCCAATATTGTGCCTTTACCCTGGTGGCTTTTGTGACTTTCATATGTTTTCAGCAAAAACCACTCAGGAAGCAGCTCCAGCCTTGAGACCACCATGATTTTGGGGAAACTTTTTTTTTTTTTTTGCTGGTCTGTGTTGTGAAAGGGAGACAGTACTCTTAAGCTCCACTGATGCTACCTGGTGACTTATTGGGGGAAGGCAGGACACACTTCATCTCACCTTACAACTAGACAAAGAGAAGGTGACACAGGCCATGGCTTTCATAAGAAGAACCAATGATCAGTATAATACTGTTTAGTACACATTTTTCACTGTTGCCAAAGTAGTTTTATTCTTACTTCATCTGAAGGTCTCTATGTGTGAGATTAGCATGAACTGATAGAACAGGAGTCAATATTCCATCTTGGGAGGAGCTGGCTGTGGTGGTGGGGACAAGCAGAGTTTGGTGAGGAAAAAGGAAGAGGTCAGTGAAATATGGTCATGTCTTGGCCTCCACTACCTGTCCCTTCTCCTGAATTCTTTTTTATCTTTTTAGAAATGGTTTTTATTTAAATTCTAGTATAGTTAACATACAATGTAATATTAGTTTCAAGTGTACCATTCAGTTCTGTACATACCCAGTGCTCATTATAAGTGCCCTCTTTAATCTCCATCACCTACTTAACTCATCCCTCCATCCACCACCCCTCTTGTAACCATCACTTTGTTCCCTATAGTTAAACTATGTTTCCCGATTTGGCTCTCTATCTCTCCCCATCCCCCAACCTCCAAAGTTTATCTGTTGTGTTTCTTAAATTCCACACATGAATGAAATCATGTTTGTGTTTCTGTGACTGACTTATTTTGCTTAGCATAATATATTCTACCTCTATCCATGTTGTTACATATGACAAGATCTCATTCTTTTTGATGGCTCAGTAATGTTTCATTACATATCATTATATATATCTTCAATTGGTAGAGATTTGGGCTCTTGCCACAGTATGGCTACTGTTAATACCGCTGCTATAAATGTGGTGTGGGTGAGGTTTGTTTTGGTCTAAGAACAGTGGGGACATCCTGTAGTGGACTGGAGCAAACTTGATTGAGAGTGAAGTTGTGCCACAATGCAGGAGGTGGGACTTAGTAAGCAAGTTAGACAGCCAGTGTGTGTTCTGCATTACTTCCAGAAGAAGGCTCTATGTTTATGCTGAGTACCAGGAGAAGGAAATGGCACCAACTGGTTCCTTTCTTTCCAGAGACCTGGAATGAATACTGCCTCTTAAAGATGTAGTTCAAGAAGAATGAACAGTCTCCCCCTGTGTGCTCCTGGCATTCTTCAGATCACTGTTTACACACTGTCTGCTTCCAGTTTGTTTGCCTGCCTTGTCTCCAGGAGTGCCCTATAGGCTCTATCCCAGCCAGCCTGCTGACCTTTACAACTGTAGGCTTTAAACGCAGCTTGTTGCAAGAATGAATGAAATTTAGACTGTCTCATTTTCCCAGTCAATGGCTTTACGAAAGGCCCTCTTTGTTTGTTCCCCTGTGTGCTCTTCTTTCTCACCTCTCTATGACCAAAGCTCTCTCCCTTCTGTCACACCCAGAATATATTTCTCCCTGAAGGCAGGTCTCCATGCTTCCTGACTTCTTTGATGTGTCCTTTTCCTCTCTTCAGTTGTGGAGTTTGTTTTTTCAGGCAGGTTGATTTATGGCCTATTTCAGATGATTTGCTAGTTATTTAGTTATGTATGTACTACAGTGTAAGTTTCTGGTCCTACAATTCCACTACCGTCTTCCCCCAAAACGCTGATCTTTCTATTCTTTGTTGTTGTTCTTGTTGTTGTTTTTAGTTTCTACATTATTTATTTCTTCTCTAACACTTATTATTTGCTTTCTTCTATGTGTTTTTGATTTTATTTGTTCATCTTTTTAAAAGTTTATTTATTTAAATTCAAGTTAGTTAACATACAATGTAGTATTAGTTTCAGGAGTAGAACCCAGTGCTTCATCACTTATATATGACACCCAGTACTCATCCCAACAAGTGCCCTCCCTAATGCCCATCACCCATTTAGCCCATTCACTCACCCACCCCCCACCTCCTGCAACACAGTCTGTTCTATTTAAGAGTCTCTTATAGTTTGCCTCCCTCTCTGTTTTCTTATTTTTCCTTCCCTTCCCATATGTCCATCTGTTTGTTTTTTAAATTCCACATCATATGAGTGAAATCTTATGATGACCTCTTTCTCTGAATTATTTCACTTAGCATAATATCCTCCAGTTCCATCCATGTTCAAGCAAATGGCAACATTCATTGATATCCTCCACTGTTTTCTCATGTCCAGTGAGTACTTTTATAATAATTACCTTAAATTATCTTTCAGGCATGATACTTTTATTTGTTTGTTTAGGTCTCTCAGTGTGATTTTTGTCCTACTCTTTCATTTGGGACATGTTCCTCTCCTTCCTACCTTTGTCTCACTCTGCATGTCTGTTTCTCTGTGTTAGGAAAGTCAGCTGCATCTCCTACTCTTCAAAGTAGTGGTTATGAAGAAGAGGTCCGGTAGTGCCCTGCAGTGTGATGTCTTCTGTTCATCTGAACCTGAAACCTGAGGGTTGTCTTCTATGTGTGTTGTTTGCATTTTGCTGTTGTGTTGGGTGCTTTTGCCTTTACTCCAGTCATCTGCAATGGCTTTCTTGGTCTCTTATAGGCAAGGTTTGCTCCCTATGGTATTAGTTGATCAGTCTGGGGCTTTGTTCTCTTTGTTCCTAGAGAAGTCCCTCAGTAAACATTGTCTCTCTGGGGCATACATGGAGATTTGTAAAATTTTCAAACTGTTATTACTATGCTGTATCTCTGTCAGGTGTTTGTGGTGTTATGTATTTAAGGACAGGCACTTTATTTTTTCTCACCCATGGGACCCCCAGAAGCAAGCCTGCTGGTTTTTAAGAATCCAGGCTTTACATCTCTCTAATTGTAAGACATCATGAAATTTGTTCCCTCTGGTTTTGAAAACAAAATATTATCGCTTTAGCTTTCCTGTGTGGGATTTCTGATGTGTTAGTCTATTTAGTAAGCCCATGGCTTACTCCATCCCATGGAAGGCCCATGGTCCAGTTATCTGCCCACTGGGTCTCCACCCTTCCTATTTCCTTCAGTGTAGGCTCTTCTGTACATTTAGTTATGGAGTTTGTACTGTCAGTCTTCAGATCAATGTCTGGGTTATTTATACTGATGTGAATGTTACCCAGTTATATGAAATGGGTGAAGTGAGCTCAGGGTTCTCCTATTCCACCATTTCCCTCCCTCCTGAAAAAGGCTTTCCAGTTTTTTTTTTTTTCAACGTTTTTATTTATTTTTGGGACAGACAGAGACAGAGCATGAACGGGGGAGGGGCAGAGAGAGAGGGAGACACAGAACCGGAAACAGACTCCAGGCTCCGAGCCATCAGCCCAGAGCCTGACGCGGGGCTCGAACTCACAGACCGTGAGATCGTGACCTGGCTGACGTCGGACGCTTAACCGACTGCGCCACCCAGGCGCCCCGGCTGTCCAGTTTTTAATTGAATTTTCTTCTTGTTTTGATTTTTGGAGTTCTATCTGTATTCTGTGTATCTGTATTAATTTTCTTTAAGACATGATTAACAAGTATTTTCTTCCATTTTGTGGATTATCTTTTTTACTCTGTAGATAGTGCCCTTTCATGCACAAACATCTTTAGTTTTCCTAAGGCACAATATTTCTGTTACTGCCTGTTGTTTTGATGTCATGTCCAGGAAATCACTGTCAATACCAACGTTGGGAAGAGTTTGCCCTATATTATCACCTAAGAGTTTTATAATTTTAGGTTCTATGTTTAGGACTTTGTACTTTTTCTTTAAAAAGTTAATGTTGGTTTATTTTTGAGAGAGAGACACACACACAGAGTGAGACCAGAGGGGGGAGGGGCAGGGAGAGAAGGTGACACAAAATATGAAGCAGGCTCCAGGCTCCAAACTGTCAGTACAGAGCCTGATGTGGGGCTTGAATCCACAAACTGTGAGATCATGACCTGAGCCCAAGTTGGAAACTTAACTGACTGAGCCACCCAGCCACCCCAGGACTTTGAACTTTTTCTTCAAATTAATTTTTGCATATGACAAAGTAAGCTTCCAACTTTATTCTTTTGCATGTGTTGTGGTTTTTCAGCATTATTTTTTTGATAAAACTGTTGTTTACACATTGCATAGTAAGATCACTATGACAAGAATTACATAACCACAAATGTGAAGCTCATATCTTGTTAATCTGTTCTATTTCATTGATTTGTATGTGTTGATGCCAGTACCACACTGTTTTCAGAACTATAGCTTTATAGTAAGTTTTGATTTAGGAGTGCAATATTCTTTTTTTTTTTTTTTTTTTTTTTTTTTGTCATTGCCTTCAAATGTCTATCAAAAGTTTATTTTATTTTTTTTTATGAAATTTACTGACAAATTGGTTTCTTTTTTTTTTTTATGAAATTTATTGACAAATTGGTTTCCATACAACACCCAGTGCTCATCCCAAAAGGTGCCCTCCTCAATACCCATCACCCACCCTCCCCTCCCTCCCACCCCCCATCAACCCTCAGTTTGTTCTCAGTTTTTAACAGTCTCTTATGCTTTGGCTCTCTCCCACTCTAACCTCTTTTTTTTTTTTTTTCCTTCCCCTCCCCCATGGGTTCCTGTTAAGTTTCTCAGGATCCACATAAGAGTGAAACCATATGGTATCTGTCTTTCTCTGTATGGCTTATTTCACTTAGCATTACACTCTCCAGATCCATCCACGTTGCTACAAAGGGCCATATTTCATTTTTTCTCATTGCCACATAGTACTCCATTGTGTATATATACCACAATTTCTTTATCCATTCATCAGTTGATGGACATTTAGGCTCTTTCCATACTTTGGCTATTGTTGAGAGTGCTGCTATGAACATTGGGGTACAAGTGCCCCTATGCATCAGTACTCCTGTATCCCTTGGATAAATTCCTAGCAGTGCTATTGCTGGGTCATAGGGTAGGTCTATTTTTAATTTTCTGAGGAACCTCCACACTGCTTTCCAGAGCGGCTGCACCAATTTGCATTCCCACCAACAGTGCAAGAGGGTTCCCGTTTCTCCACATCCTCTCCAGCATCTATAGTCTCCTGATTTGTTCATTTTGGCCACTCTGACTGGCGTGAGGTGATACCTGAGTGTGGTTTTGATTTGTATTTCCCTGATAAGGAGCGACGCTGAACATCTTTTCATGTGCCTGTTGGCCATCTGGATGTCTTCTTTAGAGAAGTGTCTATTCATGTTTTCTGCCCATTTCTTCACTGGGTTCTTTGTTTTTCGGGTGTGGAGTTTGGTGAGCTCTTTATAGATTTTAGATACTAGCCCTTTGTCCGATATGTCATTTGCAAATATCTTTTCCCATTCCGTTGGTTGCCTTTTAGTTTTGTTGGTTGTTTCCTTTGCTGTGCAGAAGCTTTTTATCTTCATAAGGTCCCAGTAATTCACTTTTGCTTTTAATTCCCTTGCCTTTGGGGATGTGTCGAGTAAGAGATTGCTACGGCTGAGGTCAGAGAGGTCTTTTCCTGCTTTCTCCTCTAAGGTTTTGATGGTTTCCTGTCTCACATTTAGGTCCTTTATCCATTTTGAGTTTATTTTTGTAAATGGTGTGAGAAAGTGGTCTAGTTTCAACCTTCTGCATGTTGCTGTCCAGTTCTCCCAGCACCATTTGTTAAAGAGGCTGTCTTTTTTCCATTGGATGTTCTTTCCTGCTTTGTCAAAGATGAGTTGGCCATACGTTTGTGGGTCTAGTTCTGGGGTTTCTATTCTATTCCATTGGTCTGTGTGTCTGTTTTTGTGCCAATACCATGCTGTCTTGATGATTACAGCTTTGTAGTAGAGGCTAAAGTCTGGGATTGTGATGCCTCCTGCTTTGGCCTTCTTCTTCAAAATTCCTCTGGCTATTCGGGGCCTTTTGTGGTTCCATATGAATTTTAGGATTGCTTGTTCTAATTTCGAGAAGAATGCTGGTGCAATTTTGATTGGGATTGCATTGATTGTGTAGATAGCTTTGGGTAGTATTGACATTTTGACAATATTTATTTTTCCAATCCATGAGCAGGGAATGTCTTTCCATTTCTTTAAGTCTTCTTCAATTACCTTCATAAGCTTTCTATAGTTTTCAGCATACAGATCCTTTACATCTTTGGTTAGATTTATTCCTAGGTATTTTATGCTTCTTGGTGCAATTGTGAATGGGATCATTTTCTTTATTTGTCTTTCTGTTGCTTCATTGTTAGTGTATAAGAATGCAACTGATTTCTGGACATTGATTTTGTATCCTGCAACTTTGCTGAATTCATGTATCAGTTCTAGCAGACTTTTGGTGGAGTCTATCGGATTTTCCATGTATAATATCATGTCATCTGCAAAAAGCGAAAGCTTGACTTCATCTTTGCCAATTTTGATGCCTTTGATTTCCTTTTGTTGTCTGATTGCTGATGCTAGAACTTCCAGCACTATGTTAAACAACAGCGGTGAGAGTGGGCATCCCTGTCGTGTTCCTGATCTCAGGGAAAAAGCTCTCAGTTTTTCCCCGTTGAGGATGATGTTAGCTGTGGGCTTTTCATAAATGGCTTTTATGATCTTTAAGTATGTTCCTTCTATCCCGACTTTCTCAAGGGTTTTTATTAAGAAAGGGTGCTGGATTTTGTCAAAGGCCTTTTCTGCATCGATTGACAGGATCATATGGTTCTTCTCTTTTTTTTTGTTAATGTGATGTATCACGTTGATTGATTTGCGAATGTTGAACCAGCCCTGCATCCCAGGAATGAATCCCACTTGATCATGGTGAATAATTCTTTTTATATGCTGTTGAATTCGATTTGCTAGTATCTTATTGAGAATTTTTGCATCCATATTCATCAGGGATATTGGCCTGTAGTTCTCTTTTTTTACTGGGTCTCTGTCTGGTTTAGGAATCAAAGTAATACTGGCTTCATAGAATGAGTCTGGAAGTTTTCCTTCCCTTTCTATTTCTTGGAATAGCTTGAGAAGGATAGGTATTATCTCTGCTTTAAATGTCTGGTAGAACTCCCCTGGGAAGCCATCTGGTCCTGGACTCTTATTTGTTGGGAGATTTTTGATAACCGATTCAATTTCTTCACTGGTTATGGGTCTGTTCAAGCTTTCTATTTCCTCCTGATTGAGTTTTGGAAGAGTGTGGGTGTTCAGGAATGTGTCCATTTCTTCCAGGTTGTCCAATTTGTTGGCATATAATTTTTCATAGTATTCCCTGATAATTGTTTGTATCTCTGAGGGATTGGTTGTAATAATTCCATTTTCATTCATGATTTTATCTATTTGGGTCATCTCCCTTTTCTTTTTGAGAAGCCTGGCTAGAGGTTTGTCAATTTTGTTTATTTTTTTAAAAAACCAACTCTTGGTTTCGTTGATCTGCTCTACAGTTTTTTTAGATTCTATATTGTTTATTTCTGCTCTGATCTTTATTATTTCTCTTCTTCTGCTGGGCTTAGGCTGCCTTTGCTGTTCTGCTTCTATTTCCTTTAGGTGTGCTGTTAGATTTTGTACTTGGGATTTTTCTTGTTTCTTGAGATAGGCCTGGATTGCAATGTATTTTCCTCTCAGGACTGCCTTTGCTGCGTCCCAAACCGTTTGGATTGTTGTATTTTCATTTTCGTTTGTTTCCATATATTTTTTGATTTCTTCTCTAATTGCCTGGTTGACCCACTCATTCGTTAGTAGGGTGTTCTTTAACCTCCACGCTTTTGGAGGTTTTCCAGACTTTTTCCTGTGGTTGATTTCAAGCTTCATAGCATTGTGGTCTGAAAGTATGCATGGTATAATTTCAATTCTTGTAAACTTATGAAGGGCTGTTTTGTGACCCAGTATATGATCTATCTTGGAGAATGTTCCATGTGCACTTGAGAAGAAAGTATATTCTGTTGCTTTGGGATGGAGAGTTCTAAATATATCTGTCAAGTCCATCTGATCCAGTGTCTCATTCAGGGCCCTTGTTTCTTTATTGACCGTGTGTCTAGATGATCTATCCATTTCTGTAAGTGGGGTGTTAAAGTCCCCTGCAATTACCACATTCTTATCAATAAGGTTGCTTCTGTTTATGAGTAATTGTTTTATATACTTGGGGGCTCCGGTATTCGACGCATAGACATTTATAATTGTTAGCTCTTCCTGATGGATAGACCCTGTAACTATTATATAATGTCCTTCTTCATCTCTTGTTACAGCCTTTAATTTAAAGTCTAGTTTGTCTGATATAAGTATGGCTACTCCAGCTTTCTTTTGGCTTCCAGTAGCATGATAAATAGTTCTCCATCCCCTCACTCTGAATCTAAAGGTGTCCTCAGGTCTAAAATGAGTCTCTTGTAGACAGCAAATAGATGGGTCTTGTTTTTTTATCCATTCTGATACCCTATGTCTTTTGGTTGGTGCATTTAATCCGTTTACATTCAGTGTTATTATAGAAAGATACGGGTTTAGAGTCATTGTGATGTCTGTATGTTTTATGCTTGTAGTGATGTCTCTGGTACTTTGTCTCACAGGGTCCCCCTTAGGATCTCTTGTAGGGCTGGTTTAGTGGTGACAAATTCCTTCAGTTTTTGTTTGTTTGGGAAGACCTTTTTCTCTCCTTCTATTCTAAATGACAGACTTGCTGGATAAAGGATTCTCGGCTGCATATTTTTGCTGTCTAGCACCCTGAAAATCTCGTGCCAATTCTTTCTGGCCTGCCAAGTTTCAAAAGAGAGATCAGTCACGAGTCTTATAGGTCTCCCTTTATATGTGAGGGCACGTTTACCCCTTGCTGCTTTCAGAATTTTCTCTTTATCCTTGTATTTTGCCAGTTTCACTATGATATGTCGTGCAGAAGATCGATTCAAGTTACGTCTGAAGGGAGTTCTCTGTGCCTCTTGGATTTCAATGCCTTTTTCCTTCCCCAGTTCAGGGAAGTTCTCAGCTATGATTTCTTCAAGTACCCCTTCAGCACCTTTCCCTCTCTCTTCCTCCTCTGGAATACCAATTATGCGTATATTATTTCTTTTTAGTGTATCACTTAGTTCTCTAATTT
Source organism: Lynx canadensis (assembly GCF_007474595.2). Lineage (NCBI taxonomy): Eukaryota > Metazoa > Chordata > Mammalia > Carnivora > Felidae > Lynx > Lynx canadensis. The sequence goes on along the minus strand of NC_050200.1, from coordinate 1,304,257 downwards.
TCCCCTCATACTCCTGGATTTTTTTATCTCTCTTTTTCTCAGCTTCCTCTTTTTCCATAACTTTATCTTCTAGTTCACCTATTCTCTCCTCTGCCTCTTCCATCCGAGCCGTGGTGGTTTACATTTTGTTTTGCATTTCCTTTAAAGCGTTTTTCAGCTCCGCGTGACTGTTCCTTAGTCCCTTGATCTCTGTAGCAAGAGATTCTCTGCTGTCCTGTATACTGTTTTCCAGCCCAGCGATTAATTTTATGACTATTATTCTAAATTCACTTTCTGTTATATTATTTAAATCCGTTTTGATCAGCTCATTAGCTGTTGTTATTTCCTGGAGATTCTTCTGAGGGGAATTCTTCCGCTTGGTCATTTTGGATAGTCCCTGGTGTGGTGAGGACCTGCAGGGCACTTCCCCTGTGCTGTGGTGTATAACTGGAGTTGGTGGGCGGGGCCGCAGTCAGTCCTGATGTCTGCCCCCAGCCCACCACTGGGGCCACAGTCAGACTGGTGTGTGCCTTCTCTTCCCCTCTCCTAGGGGTGGGATTCACTGTGGGGTGGCGTGGCCCGTCTGGGCTACTTGCACACTGCCAGGCTTGTGATGCTGGGGATCTGGTGTATTAGCTGGGGTGGGAAGGCAAGGTGCACGGCGGCAGGGGGGGCAGGCTTAGCTCGCTTCTCCTTAGGTGATCCACTTCAGGAGGGGTCCTGTGGCAGCCGGAGGGAGTCAGATCTGCTGCCGGAGGTTTGGCTCCGCAGAAGCACAGAGTTGGGTGTTTGCGCGGAGCGAGCAATTTCCCTGGCTGGAACCGGTTCCCTTTGGGATTTTGGCTGGGGGATGGGCGGGGGAGATGGCGCTGGCGAGCGCCTTTGTTCCCCGCCAAACTGAGCTATGTCGTCCGGGGGCGCCGCAGCTCACCCTCCCTTTGTCCTCCAGCCTTCCCGCTTTCCGAGCAGAGCTGTTAACTTATGACCTCCCAGACGCTAAGTCGCGCTTGCTGTTGGAACACAGTCCGTCAGGCCCCTCCGCTTTTGCAAGCCGGACTCGAGGGCTCTGCTTGGCTGGCGAGCCGCCCCTCCGCCCCGGCTCCCTCCCGCCAGTCCCTGGAGCGCGCACCGCCTTGCCGCCCTTCCTACCCTCTTCCGTGGGCCTCTCGTCTGCACTTGGGTCCGGTGACTCCGTTCTGCTAATCCTCTGGCGGTTTTCTGGGTTATTTAGGCAGGTGTAGGTGGAATCTAAGTGATCAGCAGGACGCGCGGTGAGCCCAGCGTCCTCCTACGCCTCCATCTTCCTGCGCCTCCAGGAGTGCAATATTCTTGACCCTGTTCTTCCTTTTCAAGACAGTTCTGGTTCTGTGGGGTCTCTTGAGGTTTTGTTTGAATTTTAGGAAGGATTATTCTATTCTCATAAGAAACTGAGATTCTGACAGAGTATAATGTCAGTGTGTGTCTCTTTGAATTCATCTTACTTGGAGTTTAAGGTTTGGGATATTTATATTCATGTTCACCTAATCTGGGAAGTTTTTAGCTGCTATTTCCACAAGGAATCCCTCCTCCCAAACTTCTTCTCTTCTATATTGGAACTCCTATAATCTATATGTTAGTCCACATGATAGTGTCTTTAGGTATCCCATGTTCTGTTCTTTTTTTCATCAATCTTTTTTATTTACTAGATTTAATTTCTATTTTTTCTACCTTTAAGTTTACTTAATATTTTTTTCCTTTTCATTCTAACCTGATTTTTGTATTCCTCTACTGATTTTTTTTTTTTTTTTTTTTTTTTTACTGCAGCTATTATACTTTTCCACTCCAGAATTTCATTTTGGGTTCACTTGTTTCCTAACTTTGTTGATATTTTATTTTGTTCATGTTGTATTCTTGGCTTCCCCTGATGTCTTCTTCCTTTTGTTCTTTTGGTATCTTTAAGGCAATCGTTTTAAAACAAAATCCTTGAGTAATAAGTTCAGTGTCTGCTCTTTCTCGGGAATTTTTGTTGTTGTTGTTGTTGATGAATTCTTTAAGCAAGTAAGCTAATATCAAAATAAGAAAATAAGTTCATTTAATTTTTTACATTTATACTTCAATTTTGATACTAATATTTGATATCCAGTATGACAAATTTACATGTTAAAATAGTGTGATATAAACCCTAGTTTATTTCATGGAGATTATCTTTTCTGTATCAGAAGAGTTGAAAGTAAAATGTTTCATAGAATTTCAAGAGGGTGTTGTGTTGACTGTGTTGCCCTTTGGGTAAGGAAAAGGTAGAACATAAGACTACTTGCAAGAAAGCCATTTCATACTATAAGAGTTTTTTAAATCAGCAGCAGGTAACAACAAAGATAGTCACTGAGGTTTTTTGTTTTTTTTGTTTTTTTGTTTTTTTTCCCCCAGCTCCGCAGAACTCTACCCCATACCCTCTTGTGGGGGATAAGCTTAGGAATTCCCTGGGATTACACAGTGGGTTAACAAGGCATAAATAAATACAAAGTCATAAAATGCTCACACTTGAGTTTGGATAAAGCAGATTGGCACTCCAAAAATAAGGGGGTGCAAAGTCAGCCCGAGAATAGTCAGGCACAATGGTGCCAGGATTAGGAGGTGAAAAGGCACACCAAAATACAGAGGCTGTACAGAGCCACCAGAATAGTGAGGGAGAGGCAAAAGCCTAAAATAGGAACAGGTGCAAATATGCCAGATATAGCTGTATGAAATAAACAAGATTAGATACTCAGAGTAGAAGCACTCCCAATTTAGTACAATTTAGGAGAAAAGCTGCTTTCACAGGATGATAGGGCCAAGTTGGAGAATTGGACTAAGGACTGCTGCACTGCAGGCAATGCAGCCCAAAGTGGAGATGGTTAACAAAAGAAAAGGTGTGACAGATGAAACACAATAATAAGTCAAGTTAATGGTAGAAAAGCCATTATAATTATGTACAGGAGCCCCACAAAGATATGAGACTCCAAAAAGACAGCCAAGCAATTGAGCCTTATATATGATCCTGAGCAGAGGAAAGGGAGAGAGGGTTTGAGCGCTTCAAAAGGTAAGAAGGCAGATCACAGGAAGATGAGACAAGAAAATATTTGGTAAGGAAATTTGCCTTAAACACAGGACTAATACAAGGAACAAATCAAAGCACACCTGGCAGGAGGTCCAAAATACCACTATGAGTAGGGTAGTAAAATAGCCAAAGTCACAACAACAAAGAGCAAGTAACAATCTCAGGAAAACACCTCCTGAAGGGCCAGGCTGTGGACAGTGTATGACTGCCTTGTAATATAGCAGTGCTCACAAGTGCAGAACACACAACAAGATTTTAAAATGCATAAGGGACAGAAAACGAGACAAAATGTGAATATTTTTGCCCCGCAACTTGGTACACCCGAATACACAAATAAATTAATAACAAACATAAAAGAACTAATCAATGGTATTACAATAATTGTGTGTGTGGGGGGGGACTTTAACACCCCTCTTACATCTATAGATAGAACATCTAAGAGGAAATCAGCAAGGAAACAATAGCTTTGGATAAACATTGAAACAGAAGGACTTAACAGATATATTTAGAACACCTCATTCTAAAGCAGCAGAATACACATTCTTCTCAAGTGCACATGAGATATTCTCCAGAATAGGTCACATGCTGGGTCACAAATCAGGCTTCAGCCATACAAAAAGGTAAAGATCATACCATGCATCTTTTCTGAACACAACACTAAGACACTTGAAGTCAACCACAAGAAAAAATTTAGAAGGACTACAAATATTTGCAGGATAAAGAGCATCCTACTGGAAAATGAATGGGTCAACTAGGCAATTAAAGAAGTAATATTAAAAAATACATGGAACCAAGTGAAAATGAAAACACTATGATCCAAAACCTCTGGGATACAGAAAAAGTGGTCCTAAGAGGGAAATACATAGCCTTCCTCAAGAAGGAAGAAAAATCTCAAACATCCCAATCTTACACCAAAAGGAGCTAGGATGAGAGCAAAACATTGCGATAAAAGCCAGGAGAAGAAGAGAAATAATGAAGATTACAGCAGAAAAACAATGATAGAGAAACAAACAAACAAACAATAAAAAATCCAGAACAGATCAATGAAACCAGGAGTAAGTCTTCGAAAAAAATGAATAAAGTTGATAACCCCCTACAGACTTATTGAAAAGAGAAAGGAACCAAATAAATAAAATCATGAATGAGAGAGGAGAGATCACAACCAACACCACAGAAATACAAACAATTATAAGAAAATATCATGAAAACATTACATATGCCAACAAATTAGGCAACCTGGGGAAAAATGGATCAATTTTTTGAAACTTATGAATTACCAAAATTGAAACAAGAAGAAATTGAAAACCTGAACAGTCCCATACCAAGCAAAGAAATTGAATTGGTAATCAAAAATCTCCCAGCAAACAAAAGTCCAGGGACAGATACCTTACCAGGGGCATTCCACCAGACATTTAAAGAAGAGTTCACGCTTTTTTTTTTTTTTTTGGAGAAGATGGTGGCGTAGGAGGACGCTGGGCTCACTGTGTCCTGCTAATCACTTAGATTCCATCTACATCTGCCTAAATAACCCAGAAAACCACCAAAAGACTAGCAGAACGCACTCTCCAGAGCCAAGCATAGACAAGAGGCCCACGGAAGAGAGTAGGAAGGGAAAAGAGGTGGTGTGCGCTACATGGGCTAGTGGGAGGGAGCCGGGGCAGAGGAGGGGCAGCCTGCCAGGCAAGGCAGAGCCCCTGAGTCTGGCTTGCAAAAGCAGAGGGGGTGGACTGCGTGAGTTCTGACAGCCAGCGGGACTTAAGATCTGGAATGTTATAAGTCAACAGCTCTTCTCAGAGAGCAGGAGGGCAAGACAACACCGGGAGGGGCAGGTGTTGAGCCCTGGAAGACAGAGCTCAGCTCAGTAGGGAAACAAAGGCGCTGGTCAGCGCCATCTCCCTCTCCCATCCCCCAGCCAAAATCCCAAAGGGAACCAGTTCCTGTCACCGAACTTGCTTGCACCGCACAAACACCCAATGCTGTGCTTCGGTGGATCCATCCTTCCCACGGGTCTGCCCCCTCCTGGTGCTTCAGGGCCCCTCCCACAGGGAACCACCATGGGCAAAGTGAGCTAACCCTGCCCCTCCCGCCCCTGTGCACCTTGCGGATCCACCCCGGCTAATACGGCAGACCCCATCAAAGCAGCACCACAAGCCTGGCAGTGTGCAACTAGCCCAGACAGGGGCACCCCACTCCACAGTGAGTCCTGTCCCCTAGGAGAGGGGAAGGTAAGGTACACACCAGTCTGACTGTGGCCCCAGCGGTGGGCTGAGGTCAGACATCCGGTCTGAGTGTGGCCCCGCCCACCAACACAAGTTATTCCAGACAGCACACAGGGGAAGTGCCCTGCAGTTCTGTGCCACTCCAGGGACTATCCAAAATGATGAAATGGAAGAATTCTCCTCAAAAGAAACTCCAGGAAGTAGCAACAGCTAATGAATTGATCAAAAACGATTTAAGCAATATAACGGACTATGATTTTAGAATCATAGTCATAAAATTAATCGCTGGGCTTGAAAACAACATAGAGGACACCAGAGAATCTATTGCTACAGAGATCGAGGGACTAAGAAACAGTCATGATGAATTAAAAAATGATATAAATGATGTGCAAAAATAAAATGGAGGTGACCACAGGTCGGATGGAAAAGGTGGAAGGGAGAATAGGTGAATTAGAAGATAAAATTATGGAAAAAGAGGAAGCTGAGAAAAAGAGAGATAAAAAAAAAAATCCAGGAGTATGAGGGGAGAATTAGAGAACTAAGTGATGCAATCAAACGGAACAATATCCATATCATAGGAATTCCAGAAGAAGAAAAGAGAGACACAGGGCTGAAAGTGTACTTGAACAAATCATAGCTGAGAACTTCCCTGATCTGGGGAAGGAAAAAGGCATTGAAATCCAAGGCACTCCCTTCAGACGTAACTTGAGTCTACCTTCTGCGTGACATATCATAGTGAAACTGGCAAAATACAAGGATAAAGAGAAAATTCTGAAAGCAGCTAGGAATAAACACGCTCTAACATATAAAGGGAGACCTATAAGACTAGTGACGGGGGCGCCTGGGTGGCGCAGTCGGTTAAGCGTCCGACTTCAGCCAGGTCACGATCTCGCGGTCCGTGAGTTCGAGCCCCGCGTCAGGCTCTGGGCTGATGGCTCGGAGCCTGGAGCCTGTTTCCGATTCTGTGTCTCCCTCTCTCTCTGCCCCTCCCCCGTTCATGCTCTGTCTCTCTCTGTCCCAAAAATAAATAAACGTTGAAAAAAAAATTAAAAAAAAAAAAAAAAGACTAGTGACGTATCTGTCTACTGAAACTTGGCAGGCCACCAAGGAATGGCAGGAAATTTTCAATGTGGTGTACAGAAAAAATATACAGCTGAGAATCTTTTATCCAGCAAGTCTGTCATTCAGAATAGAAGGAGAGATAAAGGTCTTCCCAAAGAAACAAAAACTGAAGGAATTCATCACCACTAAACCAGCCATAAGGTTTATGGCTAAGGGGGATTCTGTGAGTGAAATGTTGCAAAGACCACAAAGTACCAGAGACACCACTACAAGCATGAAACCTATAGACATCACAATGACTCTAAACCCATATCTTTCTACAATAACACTGAATGTAAAGGGACTAAATGCTCTGACCAAAAGACATAGAGTATCAGCATGGATGAAAAAAACAAGACCCATCTATTTGGTGTCTCCAAAAGACTCATTTTAGACCTGAGGACACCTCCAGATTGAAAGTGAGGGGATGCAGAACTATCTATCATGCTACTGGAAGTCAAAAGAAAGTTGGAGTAGCCATACTTATATGAGACAAACTAGACGTTAAATTAAGGTTGTAACAAGAGGTGAAGAAGGGCATTATATAATAAATACAGGGTCTATCCATCAGGAAGACCTAACAATTGTAAATATCTGTGCACCAAATTCGGTAGCACCCAATTATATAAAACAATTAAAATAAAACAAACATAAGCAACCTTATTGGTAAGAATGTGGTAATTGTGGGGGACTTTAATACTCCACTGACAACAATGGACAGATCATCTAGACAGAGAATCAGTAAAGAAACAATGGCCTTGAATGATATATTGGATCAGATGGACTTGATAGATATATTTAGAACTCTGCATCCCAAAGCAACAGAATATACTTTCTTCTCAAGTGCACATGGAACCTTCTCCAAGATAGATCACATACTGGGTCACAAAACAGCCCTTCATAAGTATACAAGAATTGAGATCATACCATGCACACCTTCATATCACAATGCTATGAAGCTTGAAATCAACCACAGGAAAAATCTGGAAAAGCTCCAAAAGCATGGAGGTTAAAGAACACCCTACTAAAGAGTGAATGGGTCAACCAGACAATTAGAGAAGAAATTAAAAGATATATTGAAAGAATGAAAATGAAAACACAACAATCCAAATGCTTTGGGGTGCAGCGAAGGCAGTCCTGAGAGGAAAATACATTGCAATCCAGGCCTATCTCAAAAAACAAAAAAAATCCCCAATATAAAATCTACCAGCACACCTAAAGGAAATAGAAGTAGAACAGCAAAGACACCCCAAACCCAGCAGAAGAAGAGAAATAATGAAGATCAGAGCAGAAATAAACAATATAGAATCTTTAAAAACCCCACAAAACTGTAGAGCAGGTCAATTAAACCAAGAGTTGGTTTTTTGAAAAAATAAACGAAATTGATAAACCTGTAGCCAAGCTCCTCAAAAAGAAAAGGGAGATGACCCAAATAGATGAAATCATGAAGGAAAATGGAATTATTACAACCAATCCCTCAGATATATAAGCAATTACCAGGGAATACTATGAAAAATTATATGCCAACAAACGACAACCTGGAAGAAATGGACACATTCCTAAGCACCCACACACTTCCAAAACTCAAACAGGGAGAAATAGAAAACTTGAACAGACCCATAACCAATGAAGAAATGGAATCGGTTATCAAAAATCTCCCAACAAATAAGAGTCCAGGACCAGATGGCTTCCCAGGGGAATTCTACCAGACATTTAAAGAAGAGATAATACCTATCCTTCTCAAGCTGTTGCAAAAATAGAAAGACATGGAAAACCTCCAGACTCATTGTATGAAGCCAGCATTACCTTGATTCACAAACCAGACAGAGACCCAGCAAAAGAAGAGAACTACAGGCCAATATCCCTGATGAATATGGATGCAAGAATTCTGAACAAGATACTAGCAAATCGAATTCAACAGCGTACAATAAAGAGAATTAATCACCATGATCAAGTGGGATTCATTCCTGGGCTGCAGAATGGTTCAGCATTCGCAAATCAATCAATGTGATACGTCACATTAAATAAAATAAAAGATAAGGACCATATGATCCTGTCAATCGATGTAGAAAAAGCATTTGACAAAATTCAGCATCTTTCTTAATAAAAACCCTCGAGAGAGTCGGGATAGAAGGACCATACTTAAACATCATAAAAACCATTTATGAAAAGCCCTCAGCTAATATAATCCTCAGTGGGGAAACACTGAGAGCTTTCCCCCTGAGATCAGGAACACGACAGGGATGTCCCCTCTCACTACGGTTGTTTAACATAGTGCTGGAAGTCATAGCATCAGCAATCAGACAGCAAAAGGAAATCAAAGGCAGCATAAATATTGGCAAAGATGAAGTCAAATTTTCACTTTTTGCAGATTACATGATGTTATACATAGAAAACCCGATAGACCCCACCAAAAGTCTGCTAGAACTGATACATGAATTCAGCAAGTTGTAGGGTACAAAATTAATATATAGAAATCAGTTGCATTCTTATACACTAACAATGAAGCAACAGAAAGACAAATAAAGAAACTGATCTCATTCACAGTTGCACCAAGAACCATAAAATACCTAGGAATAAACCTGACCAAAGATGTGAAATATCTGTATGCTGAAAGCTATAGAAAGCTTATGAAGGAAATTGAAGAAGATACAAAGAAACGGAAAAAACATTCCATGCTCATGGATTGGAAAAATAAATATTGTTAAAATGTCAATACTACCCAAAGGTATCTACACATTCAATGCAATCCCAATCGAAATTGCACCAGCATTCTTCTCAAAGCTGGAACAAACAATCCTAAAATTTGTATGGAACCACAAAAGACCCCGAATAGCCAAAGTAATAGTGAAGAAGAAGACCAAAGTGGGAGGTATCACACTCCCAGACACTAGCCTCTACTTCAAAGCTGTAATCATCAAGACAGCATGGTATTGGCACAAAAATAGACACATAGACCAGTGGAATAGAAAAGAGACCCCAGAATTGGACCCACAAAAGTATGGCCAACTAATCTTTGACAAAGCAGGAAGGAATACCCAATGGAAAAAAGACAGTCTCTTTAACAAATGGTCCTGGGAGAACTGGACAGCAACATGCAGAAGAGTGAAACCAGGCCATTTCCTTACACCATTCACAAAAATAAACTCAAAATTGATGAAGGACCTGAATGTGAGACAGGAAACCATCAAAACCCTAGAGGAGAAAGCAGCCACAGAAATTCTGACCTCAGCCACAGAAATTTCTTATTGGACACATCTCCAAAGGCAAGGGAATTAAAAGCAAAAATGAACCACTGGAACCTCATCAAGATAAAAAAAACTTCTGCACTGGAAAGGAAACAATCAAGAAAACTAAAAGGCAACCAATGGAATGGGAAAAAATATTTACAAATAACACATCAGACAAAGGGCTAGTATCCAAAATCTACAAAGAGCTCACCAATGTCCACACTCAAAAAACAAATAATCCATTGAAGAAATGGACAGAGGACATGAACAGACACTTCAAAAGAAGACATCCAGATGGCTAACAGGCACATGAAAAGATGCTCAACATCACTCCTCATCGGGGAAATACAAATCAATACCACGCTCAGATATCACCTCACGCCAGTCAGAGTGCCTAAAATGAACAAATTAGGAAACTCTAGATGCTGGGGAGGATGTGGAGAAACGGGAACCCTCTTGCACTGTTGGTGGGAATGTAAACTGGTGCAGCTGCTCTGGAAAACAGTGTGGAGGTTCCTTAAAAAATTAAAAATAGATCTACCCTATGAGCCAGCAATAGCACTGCTAGCAATTTGCCCAAGGGATACAGGAGTGCTGATGCTTAGGGGCACTTGTACCCCAATGTTTATAGCAGCATGTTCAACAATAGCCAAATTACAGAAAGAGCTAAATGTCCACTAACTGATGAATGGATAAAGAAGATGTGTTTACTGGCATGTTGCAATTGACTACTAGGCATTTATCCTTGGGATACAGGGGTACTGTTTCGAAGGGACACATGCACCCCCATGTTTATAGCAGCACTATCAACAATAGCTAAAGTATGGAAAGAGCCTAAATGCCCATCGATGGATGAACAGGTAAAGAAGATGTGTTATATATATATATATATATATATATATATATAGATATATATATATATATATATATATATATATACACACACACACACATATATATATATACACACATATATATATACACACACATATATATACATACACACAAACACACACACACACACACACAAACGCACAAACACACAATGGAGAATGACTCGGCAATCAAAATAAATGAAATCTTGCATTTGCAACTACATGGATGGAACTAGAGAGTATTATGTTAAGTGAAATTAGTCAGTCATAGAAAGACAAATATTCTATGACTTCACTCACATGAAGACTTTAAGAGACAAAACAGATGAACGTAAGGGAAGGGAGACAAAAATAATATAAAAACAGGGAGGGAGACAACAGAGAAGAGACTCATAAAAATGGAGAACAAACAGAGGGTTACTGGAGCAGTTGTGAGTGAAGGGATGGGCTAAATGGGTAAGCAGCACTAAGGAATCTACTCCTGAAATCATTGGTGCAGTATATGCTAACTAATTTGGATGTAAACTTTAAAAATAAAAAATAAAATAAAAAGATGTTCTCTATATATACAATGGAATACTACTTGACAATGAAAAAGAATGAAATCTGGCCATTTGCAGCAACGTAGATGGAATTGGAGAGTGTTTGGTGAGTGAAATAAGTCAGGCAGAGAAAGACAGATACCTTATGTTTTCACTCCTATGTGGATCCTGAGAAACTTGACCATGGGAAAGGGAAGGGGGAAAAAAGGTTACAGAACGGGAGGGAGGCAACCATAAGAGACTCTTGGATACTGAGAACAAACTAAGGGTTGATGGGGGTGGGGGAGAGGGGAAAGTGGGTGATGGGCATTGAGGAGGGCACTTGTTCAGATGAGAACTGGGTGTTGTAGGGTAACCAATTTGACAATAAATTATATTTAATACTAAAGAAAAAGAAAGAAAAGAAAAGGTGCCTTGTCAACCCTGAGATTATTTCCCCTTCCTGTCCCACCCCCTTGGCTAAGATAAGCAGAGGTGCTGACTCATGTCCCTTGTAAACATCTTTACTCCCAACTGCCCAGCACCCAATTTTGTTTTGCTGTTGCTTAATTCTTTAATGTTTATTTATTTCTGAGAGAGAGCATGAGCAGGGGATGGGCAAAGAGACAGGGAGACACAGAATCTGAAGCATGCTCCAGGCTCCAAGCTGTCAGCACAGACCCCGCCTTGGGGCTCAAACTCAAGAACCGTAGATCATGACCTGAGGTGAAGTCTGATGCTTAACTGACTGGGCCACCCAGGTGCCCCTCATGATTGCTGTTTTTGTGGTTCCATTTTCTTTATCAAAAACTTCTGAAATTGACTAGTGAATTTTTTAATTTTTAAAAAATATATTCATTTTTTTTTTTATTTTGGAGAGAGAGACACAGTGCAAGCAGGGGGAAGAACAGAGACAGTGGGAGACAGAATCTGAAGCACGCTCCAGGCTCCAAGCTGTCAGCACAGAGCACAACATGGGGCTCAACTCAGGAACCATAGACCATGACCTGAGCTGAGGTCAGACGCTTAACTGGCTGAGCCCCAGCAGAGTTTTTTTTATATTGACCCAAACTCCAAACACTGTGTATCTTCAACCCCCCCACCTCTTCCCTCACATCCCCAAGTTAAAGTTCCCAGTTGCTTTGTCTCCTTGTGCATGCCCATCACGTTTGTAAGCCTTTGGGTCTGAATAAATATGGGACAAGGATCCTCATTCGGGTCTCTTGTCTTTTCCCAGACATTAGCCATCTCTCGCTTTCAATTCTACATCCCTCTCTCGGTAGACAAGAGGGAAGTTTACACCCAGAGTCTATGATACCCTCTAATGTTGAGAAATGAAAGAAGTCAGGGGGCAAACAGTGTGATCAGCTGTTTAATGGCCTCCAAAGTGTGTAGGCCCTAATTTCTGGAATTGGCCATTTATCTTCTTCCATGCAAGTGTGTCATTTGTGATTAAACTAACAACCTGGAGGTGGAGAGAGTATCATAGATTATTTGAGTAGATACAAGGTAACTACATGGGCCCTTAAACTACATGGGCCCTTAAATTAACCCTAGTACATTTCAAAGCAAACAGGAAATATAACTATGTGGTTAAAGAGATGCAATGTTGTGGACTTTAAAGATGGGTCAGCAGAGTATGAGACAAGAAATACAGGGGGTCTTAGAAGCTGGAAATGGAAACAAATAGACAGTGTCCTGAATGGCCAAAAGGAATATAACCCTGCTAACATCTTGATTTTTACCTAGTAAGACCCATGTTGGACATCTAATTTATAGAACAGTAAAATAATAAGTAAATACGTGTTGTTTTGAGCTACAAAGTTTATAGTAATTTTTTTTATAATAGTGCTACAATACACAAATGGAATTGCATAATTTTTGGCCTGAAGGGGATTCACAAATTATTCAATACTGCATTTTAAAAATTGTCCCAGGATCAAATCACTTTGAAAAACTTGTGTTTTGTAGCACCATGTTAAACAATCATACCAAAAAATAACCAAATGATAATTGAGAAGCACTGCAAAGGGAACCATGTAACTTAGAGTACCTCCTAAATATATTTGCTTTTATTCTAATCTTTTTTTTGATTTGGCAAACAGCTCTTCACATTCCTCAGGTGCTTTAGAACTTAGTTGGCAAATGCTGAACCAATCAATCTTGATCAGTTGAGAACCTGAGGATCAAAGGGAAAAAGAAACTCACGAAGATGACAGCTTGGCAAAAACAAACCCACAATACTGGTCTTTCTTTATTCCTTTAAAAAAAATATTTATTTTGGGCAGAACACAAATGGGGATGGAGCAGAGAGAGAGGGACACAGGACCTGAAGCAGGCTCTGCACTGACAGGCTGACAGCAGTGAGCTGATGTAGGGCTGGAATGCATGAACTGCAAGATCATGATCTGAGCTGAAGTCTGATGCTAAATCAATTGAGCCACCCAGGTGCCCCAATACTTGACTTTCTACCTTCATCTAGTGCCCTGTGTAGAATGCCATTCTGTCACTATTAAGGGAACACATTTGAGTTTATGAAAGTATCAAGTAAACTTGCAAATAAAATTCAAAACAGATAAAATTTTCATTCAAAAATATATGACTAATTTAGCAGTAAATATATTTAGCTATAAAAAAATAAAATGTTCAACAAATGATTCAGAATATACTAGATTCATATTACCAAGAATAAAGCAACAAAATATTTCCATATAGTGATTTGGCCTGTTCCTAAAAATGTCCAAAATGTTAGCTGTCAAAATCCACTATCACAAATTGTTTTCCATGTTTGCTAATTTTAGAAGGAACACCCATTATTGTTTTCCTTCATAGAGTTAAATAATATTTTGTTCATTCCTAGTGCTTTTTCCAAGAATTATCTACCTACTGTTTTGATGCTTTTCAGATATACATTATCCATACCATTTTCTAGGATATGTGTAAACTTTTCTACCACCTCAGTTTTTTTTAATAAATATAATAAACATAAGGATTTCAAACAATAAATGTAACTGCTTTGAATACCTACTGCCAAATGAAAAATAAAACAGAACAAGAAACACAAACAAACAAAAAAACAAAACCAGAATGCCCTCCTAGCAATCAAAAAGCAATGACACAAAACTGATGTTCCTGCATTTCTCTCACAAATAATTTCCCCTGGATACCATCATTTAGCTCATTGCTTTACTGGAAGTCCACACATACTTTGAACAAGACTGGGCAGTTGGATTTTCAACACACCATATATTAAAACTGGCAGATTAGAAGGGGGAAACTTGCTAGCATAAACATTATGAAATGGCAAAACGTGATGGGTTGCAAGTCAAGCAAAGGAATAAAAAGTAATAAATGAGCAAAACACTCAATTGTAGCTTTTAAGGGTGTCTATTTACTCTTGTTAGAAAAAAGCTTTTAGAAGCAATTAAAAATACAAGTTTTTTAGCTTCTAAAATAACCAAAAGAGGTACACAGTCATAGGCTTCAACAGGCTTCAATTTATATATTTGGAACAAATGCATAAGTGAAAAAAGGCATTATTCAAGGGCCATATTATTGCAATTGTCCTTGATATATTATCACAGAGAATATTTTATGCTTATGATTCATTTTTTTAACAGTAAAGAGAATTAAATAATGGCAAAAAGCAAGAGAAACAAAATGTCTTATCCTATGCTTAGAATATGCAGTGAAAGAAAGCAAACAGAAAGAATCACATTGTTTCTATACAGCTGTTCATCAAACCCTAGACAACTGTCCATGTTGAATTAGCACTAACTTGCTATCTTGGTGTTGACAAGAATTAATGCCACAATCAGTAAGCTTTCTGTTTGATCATGTAGATCCAATATATCATTCTCTCATTTTTGAAAAGTGGAAACATAATGAGATGAATTTTGTAAAACCAGAAAGCCACAGCTTTTTCTCCAAAGATTTCATCAGCAGATCACCTATAATGTCCTATAAATTATTTCTAAAAATCCTTTCATGAGATCCAATACCTGTAGTTAAATGAAAAGAAACAGAAGTATTGAAAGAGAAAATGTAATCTACATTTCCCTTCCTATCTTTCCCATGTCTCTAATCACCTTGACTCCTCTCTGTAAGCTACTGCCAACTTTCAAAATATGCATTTTTTACAAGCTCCTTCAAAAAGAGTTCTTCCTGCCTCCAATGTAGAATTTGCCAATAAATATATTCACAAACAAAAATAAACCATGGACACAATTGTCATTTGAAACTCTACTAATTCACCACCTTAAATAGTGTATTGTATTAGATTGGATTGGATTGGATTGTATGTCTTATTTTATCTTATTTTTTGAATTGTGCTTTAGTTTTTCTTTTTTAAAAACATTTTTTTAAAGAGAATGAGTACAAGATGGGGACAGGCAGAGGGAGGGAGGGAGGGAGGGAGGGAGGGAGGGAGGGAGAGAGAGAGAGAGAGAGAGAGAGAGAGAGAGAGAGAGAGAGAGAGAGAGAGAAGGGGAGAGAACCCCAAGTAGGTTCCATGCTGTCAGGAGAGAATGCAATGTGAGACTTGAAATCACGACCCTGGGATCATACCTGAGCCAAAATCAAGAGTCAGATGCTTAACTGAATGAGTCACCGGCATCCCCACCTTGAATTAGTCCAGTTTTTTATTTATTTGCCTCTTTTAAACCTTTGTTATGTCCATGTGATGGGGTTAAGTATTTTCTCTTTTGCAAGGATATCCCTTGTTTAGTTTTCATGCTTGTCCTCTTAATTGGATTTTATTGCTTTCCCCATTTTACAGATAAGGACACTAGGACTCAGACAAGATAAGTAACTTGTTAGTGATGACTCAATCCATAATGAAGCTGGCAGCAAATTAATGTTAAGTCTAAGTCCCAGACCTTAACCATGATTATATTGATTATAATGAATGTTTTCTTCTTAAATTTAATTAATCAAATGTGGATACTTAACAATATAAGTACATTAAAGTTTATAAATTTATAAAGTACATCTAAGTAATGAGTGACCCAGCTTTACTATAAATTATATCTGACTATATATATGTATTTTGTTTGCTAATGTAAGGTTGATAGAAAACTTCTCAATTACCACTTATTATTAGTTACATTTTTTTAATTGGATAGATTATAGAATAAAAGAATAAGCCCATGTGCTTTACAAGGTAGAGTGGTAAAAATAACAAATTTAATAGGTAACTCATGGTCCTCTTAGAAAGAGATAAACTTTAGTTAGTATTTAGGCAAATTAGAAGCTGCTTAGAACACTGAAGACACAATAATAACAGACAACCAAAAGATTCTGAAAAAGAAAGATGAATTCATGCTAATCTGTGAAAGAAAGCAGAAATGGGCTGGTAATACATGGGAAAGAAGGACCATAATACTAAGAAAGCCTGTTGCTATGTGGAATGAGATAACCAGGGCAATATATCCTGTGATAAGTGTTTATAAGAACTAAAAAACATATGTGTGAATGTGCTATTGGTGTGTGACATCCCTTTCAGATCATTAGCAAAAGTGATGCCTCTGAATTTTGGTTGTTTGGATGGCAAAAAGTTTTCAGAACAGAAGGATGTATTATTGTCCATTTTCTGGGTTGACACCAAAATGGTGATCAAAAGTAATAACAAGCGAACAGAGGACACACTTTCAATGAAAGAAAATATAGTGGTAATTCTGAAATTATAACTGCTTAGACACAATGACATAACAGGTTCTTAAAAGTAATTTTGAATATATCAGCATGTGAAATCAGCTAATTTACAGACTTAAAAAACAGCCCAATTAAACCTCTTTTGCCTGTTAAACGTATTATTGCCTGTAATGAAAGACTATATGTACTAATCAAAATATACTGTCTTAAATTTAACCAAGGTTGCTAAAAATTCATGTTATAAGGATTTTTAGTTATACTCAACACATTTTTCCTTCAGAAATATGATTGGCTGTTCTAGAAGTTGTGAATAATATAAATTGGCCTCATACTTACAAGAAATCTAAAAGATTGGGCATCCTTGTGTTTCAGACTGAAACTTAGTCTTGGTACATTCAAAGGTATGTGGGTTTTGTTCATAATTTAAATTCCTTTTTATGATGCTTCTTTGTTTTTCTGTATTTTATGTTTAACAGAGGCAAATGTATCTCACATTTATCATATTACATGCTGTCCAGAATTAATTAATTAGTTGGACCACAACTGAATGAGTCTTTGATTGCTTAAGTGAAATTTTTACTTTTTAATACAGCAAATGTTGTCTATATTTTTAAAAGTTTAGTTCCAGATTCCAAAAAAAACCTTCTTAAGCCCAAACCATAACAATATTTCTTTTAATTACTTATGAAATAAATTAAAATGATATTTTTGGGTTATAATTTACAACATCAAAAGTATATCTAATAAAATGGGATCATGAACAAAATGTGTACCCCATATTTTTTCTTATTAATTTGTTAAAAAAGACAGAATATAGACAACCTAATTGTAGTTCTTACATCAGCATTATTACACTTTATATTCACTTTCTATAAAAATATTTAGGGTTTTTCTACTTAAGGTTTTCAAAGTGAGTCACTAATTTGGGCCTTGAAGCAATGGGGATTACTTAGGATGTTTAGGTTTTGCTTTATATCCCATTCATCTAATTTGTGGAGTAATTATAATGCAGCATCTAACTAAAAGATATTGAACTAGGGATGACATAACTCTACCTTCTTTATTTGCAATAAACTAATATGAATTACATGTACTTTATGAAGCACTAATCATGTGCATGTTTGAGATGAGTTAAGAAAAGCAGATGTTGACTTATATTTCAGGGCCATAAGAAATGGGGACCTGGATTTTGTTTGCCTGCTTCCTGGGAGCAGCCTTTGCTATGCCTGTGAGTAAAACAATCCCCATATAAGCCAATTCAAATTTCACAAGCTTGGAAATAAAAATCTGCCCCAGTACTAGTAAACTTTAGGGTTTAAGACAGTACAATATAAGATGTCCTCAAATGTCTCTGTGTTTAAGAAACACTTTGAAAAGCTTGTGATAAAAAAAAAAAAAAATTGAGATGTCTCCACCCAATGTTCAGTACAGCTGGACCGGTGGTAGTGCCCAGGACTCTACATGGAGGAAACTTTTGGAAGAGACCCTTCAAGGCCTCCAGAGAAAATGCTTAATCAGCCTTAGCCACATATTACAAAAATGCCAGTTTTCTCTAAAACCCAATTTCTTACAAGTGCCCAACTATCTTCCTGCCCTCCACATCCCACTGCTGTTATCTTGTGGGTAAGATTTCTATGTTAGGAATTTCCTTCTTCAACCCTCTCCTTGTTGTCAGAGGCCTCACCCTTTGGGTGCACCTGCTAAGTACATGGGTGCTTCTGTGTGGTTTTCCAGAATCCTATGCCCAATGTATTTGGATATATTTTACATTCAAATGTACCAAGGACCAGGAAGTCTGATCCATTCTCTTTAGACATAAGTACATCAGGTAGGGGGCTTAGATTAATATCAGGTAAAGCAGGACCCAACGGCTTTTCAGTGGTATAAGGAACAGTTGATACAACCAGAAGCCAGCAAACCTTGCATATCTGCCTCCTCTCTTCCTTTCTCACCCACAAGACCAAGACTGTGCTCTGCCTTCCTGAAACCATGAATTGTGGCAATTTCTAGTCCCCTGAGAGATCTCTGGGGACAAAAGACAAATACAGTCTTTTCTCCCATTCCTCAGTTTGTTCAACACCCCTACTCCCTGAGGGTTTATATCAAGAAAGTACAGGAAAGGCAATTACCTGACTAAAATAATTGACATTCAGGTGACATCAAATAAATGCTCTTATGAAATGAAATGAGCATTTAAAACTTAAAAAAAAACCTTCATTAGCTCAATGTTCTCAGGAGCATGCATGATCCTCTCTCCTCTCCCTCTTCCCCACTCCAGGGCCAACCAGAATTGTACAATGCATACAATGCAGTCATCAGTCACATGGCCTCCACTTTTGACAGGCCAGACAGTTCTGGTTTAGATAATTTTTCAGGCTGTTTTTTATTTTGAACTTTTTTTCTGCCATGAACACTTTGACAGAATAATTAAAAGAATCAGCCTAAATTTCATAAATCAACTCTTTCATTTTCCACGGGGTTTATAATGTTTCCACCTTACCTCTTCATCTCCTCATGTTCATCAATAATTCACAGGTAGTTGTTTCTATGTTGTTGTTGATGTGCTTTTGCATGTCAATTGTGAGGATCTCTTTGATATTTAAGCACTTCTCTACCTCCTGATCTATAAGGGAGCGTTTGTGACACAGTTCTCTTCTTGTAGGTACTTCAAAATTGTGTAAGAGAAACACATCTCTTTCCAACATGGAGTGAGTTGCATTAAGACATAAAATGGTGGATGGGTAGAGTAAGATTAATTTACAACATGGATGGAAGGTGCTTGAAGATCATTTGAGGATAAATGTGTTTGGTTTTTGCTTCCAGATCTTGGGAAAAGTCATCTAGTTGTTCTGGATGTCTTTAAAATAAGAGGGCTCCTCTCCTACACAGCATACATGTTCAAACTAAAAGTAGACTTAAAATATACTTTGCACCATTTAGATTTTTTTAAAGAGGATTCAGTCTCTTAATGTGAAGAATTGGGCATTGGCTTAATCTCTTCTTCTCTCCCTCTCTCTTTTCCTCTCTCCTCTCCCTCTCCCTACTCCTTTCCCCTCCATAAAAGCTACCACCTCATCCTGGGCACCCTGGTTATATCAACTTCAGCTACGAGGTAATTTTTCTCTTTACTAACTTTGATCATTGTTTTGGTTAACAATTCCCTGGGCTCTGTAAAGAATAGTATGTTGATTCTTTATTCAAGATGTTTCTCAGTCCTGCTTTTTCAGTTCTCATTACCAGCTGCCTGGTTTAAGCCTGCATTGTCCCAGCACACTCCTATTTGGCCTCTCTGACTCAGTTTCTCCTGCCTATAGGGTTATAAAATTATCCATCACAAACTATCCCTCAGAGGGTGCTGCATGGCAGGGCAGAGAGTAAACTCTGGCTGAGCAGCTTTGTTCTATTCCAGCCTGTATAAGTTTGGGGAGTCAGGTAAGTTGTTATTTAAGATCTTTGCAGCTGAAATTCCTGATGCTAAGATGTTCAGTCTATGTGTCTCCCTTGTTTGTCTTTACTGAAAGATTAATAACCTAGTGGTCTATGAGATATTCACGGAGCAATGAAAAACATGTTTCTGGAAATCAGGTCTGAAGCTGTCCTCAACCATATACTAAACACAGGAACTTGGAAAATTATTTTTCCCTCTGAAACTTTGGTTTTCCCAAGTGTGGAATGTAAATAATTATAATGCCCATGCTTCAAAATAGTTTGAGGAGCAAAATAGTTAATAAATATAAAATTGGTTTGTCAAGTGTAATGAGTAAGGTTAGTAATTGTTGCTTGTACTGATAGAAAATTCTGTACTACTGCATTCTGAAGCATAATACTATTCTTGAAGAATGAAACTCCTACTTCTTTCACAGGTTCAGATGATAATCTCTGAATCTGTTTACTCATACAAGCTGAGGGAAAATGTTAGCAATTTGAGGCAAGATTTTGTTACATCTTAAAAGAGTAATATATTTGACCAGAAAACTCCTTTATTTTTTCATTGGCACATCAAGTTTAAAAAAGAAGTAATTAATGTATGTCACATTAATTTTTGTTTTGTTTTGCTCTTGCAAAGAATAGGAGCTATGGAATTAAATAGAATTACCTCAGTAAGATTATAAACCTTGTCCCATGACCTTGTCTGTAAAAGTAAGTGTGGTGATATTTGCCTTAGAGTATGTGAGGAAGCTTGAAAAAATATGTGTGATGGATACATATAGGAAGCATTGATAACCGTTTACCTTATTTTTTCTTCTGTAGAACTCACATTTTCAGGCTATCGCTTTTGATGGGACTGTATTAGTGAGTCTGTGTTTCATGAAACTAAATTAAAGTTTTTCTTTGATGTCTTTTTCTCTTAAGGTGCTTACCCCTCTGAAGTGGTATCAGAACATAAGGCATCCGGTATGTATATTTTTGTTTTTTATTCCCTTAGGATACTAGGCTTGTATTTCAATTCCCTTTTAAGTGAAATAAATATCTATGCCACATACAGACAATAATGGAAAATCTAGTTTTTATTTTTATTTATTTATTTTTAATGTTTATTTACTTTTGAGACAGAGAGAGACAGAGCATGAACGGGGACGGTCCAAGAGAGAGGGAGACACAGAATGTGAAACAGGCTCCAGGCTCTAAGCGGTCAGCACAGAGCCTGACGTGGGGCTTGAACTCACGAACCGTGAGATCATGACCTGAGCCGAAGTCAGCCGCTTAACCGACTGAGCCACCCAGGCTCCCCGAAAATCTAGTTTTTAAAAGGTGATATCTGTGTACACAGAAATTCTTGCACAGGAGAAAATGCATAAACATTCATAGCCATAATGACAAAGACAACATGACTACATCTACAGTTGGAAGTCAATGGAGCCAATGGTAAACCTGACTCTTTGTTTCTCACCAGTACCCTTCCTATGGTTATGAACCCATGGGTGGATGGCTGCACCACCAAATCATTCCCGTGCTGTCCCAGCAGAATTCCCCAAATCAAGCCCTGCAGCCTCATCACCACATCCCCATGGTGCCAGCTCAGCAGCCTGTGGTTCCCCAGCAACCAATGATGCCAGTTCCTGGCCAACACTCCATGACTCCAACCCAACGCCACCAGCCAAACCTCCCTCTGCCTGCCCAGCAGCCCTTCCAGCCCCAGCCCGTCCAGCCGCAGCCTCACCAGCCCATCCAGCCCCAGTCACCCATGCACCCCATCCAGCCCTTGCTGCCACAGCCACCTCTGCCTCCGATGTTCCCCATACAGCCCCTGCCCCCCATGCTTCCTGATCTACCTCTGGAAGCTTGGCCAGCAACAGACAAGACCAAGCAGGAAGAAGTGGTGAGTATCCCTTGTAGCCACCACAACATCTGAGAAAATGGTTTTGTCTACATGACATATTTATGTTAGGTTCAAATCTGCAATTTTTTTGAATTTCAGC
Source organism: Lynx canadensis (assembly GCF_007474595.2). Lineage (NCBI taxonomy): Eukaryota > Metazoa > Chordata > Mammalia > Carnivora > Felidae > Lynx > Lynx canadensis. The sequence continues at coordinate 1,282,184 of NC_050200.1, read as the reverse complement.
GACAATATAGATTACTGAAATGTATTCATTTCTTGGCCAACAGAATGAGGGTATCAGTCCTCCTTATCTTTCATTTCTTTCAGTAGCAAGAGCAGGCTCTAACTTGAAGGATACCAGTCGTAATTTTGTGAGTGAAGAGAATGCAAATATTAGAATAGGTTAAAACACAGAAGTGGAAAATCTCTTTAAAGACCTAAGAGAGACCTGTGTTAAAGCAGTTTTCAGTGTTAAGCGAAAACAGCAAAACTGGACAGACTTTCAGCATTTGATCCTAGCATTAATCCTCACTAGCGTTAGTGTTAGCAATGGATACTAGAATTAAATGGATCAATAGATTAATTTATCATAATAATTTTTCCATTTTAGCCCAAAATATCCTTTCACTAATGGAAATTCTGCAAATTAATTAGAAATAACCATTAGAGTGAACTTCATCCTATAAATCCTCAGGACTGTGTATATGTTTGTGTAATTCTACAATTTACAAATTCAGTCAGTGGTTTGCCACTTAGAAGCGGTGATGAAGTAATGAAATGACCTGAATGACTAAACAGAACATGTAGTTCCTACTATGAGTTTTGCCCCAAAGAAAGAAATGGTATCACACAAATTATTTCAAATTTATGGGTGGTTAGTTTTTATTTCTAAAATGAGGGAAAGTGATGGATCATATAATTTTAAGGCTCTGTTCAAGTGTTTGTATTTCTAGTATAAACAGTGAAACGACTATTTATAGTATAATTAAAAATTATACTACATGCAATAAAGGTTTTATAATTATGAATGATAATTATATTTATGAAGATATGGTAAAAATATCCTCTATCCTTTTAGAATTGATGGTATCCCAAATAATGTGATACTTATAGTCAATTATTTTAGTCTAAACTTTATGTTCTCTCATGAAGAGATACAGATTCAACGTAATACATATTTTAATATACTATGTAGAACATACATTTATTTGTTTACTAATTAATAAGGCCATGGACATTATCGTGTGTTCATACCATAGAAAAGCTATACAAAGATTAGTTTGGATAAGTAGTTTCAATTGTTTCATTTTTGCATGTGTAAAATTAGATTATAAATACATGACTTCTTAGAGTTGTTAACTGATTAGAAAATAAAGTGATTAGATGAGAGTCTAGTAGGCAGAAATTACTCAAAGAAAGATAGCTGTTGTAATTTTAATATTATATAATAGATTTCAAGTATTCTGAAGGCAGGAGACACCTTTGTAGACAAATCATTTCTAACAATAATGAAACAACAAAGGAAGTCTGGAGACTATAGAATTCAGCTTAATATGCAGTATATTTTTATGTAAAACATGAAGCTCTGTATGTTATTATTTTATAATGGCACTCTCCAAAAATATTTGCACATTACTTTAAATGTTTCTTTTGGTATCTTTTTTTCAGGACTGAAATATCAGAAAATGAGAGGAGTAGATATTTCAGTTTCTTTTAGAAGTGACACAAGAACCCAATGATTTGTGCCTGTAGCAGGTTTACTAGTAAATTCTGTAACTAAAAATAAATACCATTAGAAGCCAATAAAATGTATCTTAAAAATCCATGTTTTTTTGTGATAAATGTAAAATTTTGTAGCACTTGAGAGAACATAGAACTTATAAACTACAAACTGATAGTTTGACAAACAACAATTTTTTTAGACAAAGTGTAAATTTTTTTGAGTGTGTTAGTTTATGCATGAGTTCTAATAGCTGATAAAGTAAAAAAAAAAAAAAAAAAAGTCACCAAAACTGAAGTCTTGAAATATGCTCATATTACAAAACAAACGAGAACCTGGAACACTGATGTTATAATTCAAATAAAAATCTGGACTTTTAAATATACTGATTACACTAAAAACATGTTTAAAATAAAATCATGTGATATGTTTAATATACTAATTATGGAATACTAAATTTTTTTTCCAAAGAAAAGTTTTATTAAGTGGATTTTCCTTAGAAAAGTCATGAACCTTTTATACACAAATCATTTCCTTTACTTCATAGTGTTTAATATGGTAAATTCTACTGCATCATCATTAGTCTACTTAAAAAAAATTTTTTTTTAATGTTTCTTTATTATTGAGAGACAGAGAGAGACAGAGCATGAGCATGGGAGGGACAGAGAGAGGGGGAGACCTAGAATCCGAAGTAGGCTCCAGGCTCTGAGCCATTAGCGCAGAGCCCAATGAGAGGCTTGAACCCACAAACTGTGAGATGTGACCGAGCGAAGTCAGACGGTTAACCAACCGAGCCACCCAGGCGCCCATCATCATCAGACTATTAACAGATGCATATTAAATCTTTTTTTTTCCTTCTACACACACACAGATTTGTAAACAATCTTTGCAGGGTCCACAGTACTCACAGTAACTTTATTCCAGTACCTTTGTGATTAAGGCCCCTCAATCATCTTCTACAATAAATAAACATAGATATATTGGAATAGTGTTGCTATTGAAACAAATAAAAATTTGATTTTTAAAAATTTGGATTCAATAACAAATTTATAATTAAAAAAGTTGGAATGGGGGGATTTTACTCAATTTAGTTAATATTTATTTATCATCTTTTAGGGTAAGGCAAGATTCCATGCCCTGCTAAAAATAGTAATTTCCCATCCTTAAGGAATCTAGAACCTACCAAAGGGATAAAATAAGTCAGAAATACTGACAAGAGGAGGCCTAGCAGCAGCCACACTAATAGTCAAAATGCCCTGGCAAAAATGGCAGACTTCTTCACTTAGCTGTGCAACAACTTTCCTCACCACTCATTCCTTGTTGGCAAAGCTGGAATTTCTCCCAGCATCTGTCCTTCCACAAACTCAGGACAGATGAGGCCCTACACTGGCTCAGGGAATGAGTGCTCACTTATCTGTACCAATTATGGCATCAATTACCATCACATACCATATCCACTGATACCAAATACAGCATATATTTCCCTTGCTAGTGTCTGGTTTAGGTATGGAACCTGAACAATGAATGGGGCCAAAACAAATGTCTGTTAGGAGAGGAGGAGCTTCTGGGTGTATTTATTGCAGGATATAATGCCTTGAGATATGACTGCCATCTTTGACCACTTCTAATCAAGTGACCTCTACCTCCTGATTAGTTAATTAACCAGCTCTGGGACCGTCTACTTTTACACTGATGACACATGTTTTTTGTGTGATTGTTTACATGCTTTTTTGTATATTACTGTTTTTTAGTTGCAGGTGAAAATCAATTAATGGGTCATGACTTTAACTCTAGGGTCTTCATCATGTATGCCATTCCAACCAACTGTATCTTCCATGATGCAAAGCTCTTCTGGTCAGGTGTTAGAAGAATTAATTTATGAATGAACTTCCCTGGATCACACACACACACACACACACAACTATATATATATATATATATATATCCCTCTATTTACCTTCTATGGTTTATGAAAATACTGCCATTACATTTGCTCTTGTTGAGAAACATTTTAAGGTCTCAGACTTCATTTTAAGGCCAAAAGTTCAAAAAAGATATAAAATAGAAAGCAATTAAATTAATAAAAATAAACTAGGAGATACTGCTATACGTAGCTTTCTGAATCACAAAAGCAGCACAATATTAGCCAATTTCCCTCATTTCTAGATCTTTGTGGAATCTAGTTGGGTTTAATTTTGCTTTATAAAAAATTAGTGATCATCCTATGTATTTTGTGAAACTTGTCATTGGAATTTTCATCTATTGCTATGTAATTTGGCTGCTAATTCCTTGACCTCTTTTATAAAAACAATGTTTGTGTCCCCTTCCCTTACCCAAGACATATGTTGAAGCCCTAACCTCTACTGTGACCATATTTGGAGATTAGCTCCTAAAGAATTAGTTAAGGTTAAATTAAGTGATAACAGTTGGACTCTGACCTGATAGGATTACTGTCCTTTTAAGAAGATGCTCCAGAGACCTCTCTTCCCTACACAAGCACATATACACAGAAAAGGTCCTGTGACACATTGAGAAAGTGGCAATCTGCAAGATAGGAAGAGAGTTTTCACTAGAAATCAAAATGACTAATATCTTTATCTTGGACTTCCCAGCCTCCAGGCTGTGAATAAATAAAGGTCTGTTGTTTAAGTCACACAGTCTTTAGGTACATGTTGTGGCACCCTGAGCTGCCATATTTGGTCTGGAGACTTAACAATGGGTGTTATCAGATAATTTTATTTAAAAATACTTCTCTATTGGGAAGAATCCACTTTGTCCTCATCTAAAATGTCTGATTCTTCTAGAACATATATAATACTTGGGGAGTAAGATGTAAGAGTAAAGGGATAAGAAGAAAAGAATGGTCATTTGGTTGCAAAATATTAATATCTGTAAATTTTACTGTTTATAAAAAAAGATTGATACAGTCTCCCTACAAATAAAATAGTCCTATGTTCAAAAATAAATAGGGGCACGTGGGTGGCTCAGTTGGTTAAGCATCTGACTTCAGCTCAGGTCATGATCTCACTTTCATGAGTTCAAACCCTGTTGGGGTTGCTGTTCCAGCAACAAAGCTGTTCCAGCTTTGCCAACAGACCAGAGCCTGGAGCCTGCTTTGGATTCTGTGTCTCCCTCTCTCTCTGCCCTTTCCCCCACTCACGTTTTGTCTCTCAAAAATATATAAAAACATTTAAACAAACAAACAAACAAACAAACAAACAAACCAGCCAGAGTCCCATGTTTATTGGTACTCTAAAACTCTTTTGGGGTGCCTGGGTGGCTCAGTCAGTTGAGTGTCCGACTTTGGCTCAGGTCACGAACTCTGTGAGTTCGAGCTCCACATTGGGCTCTGTGCTAACAGCTCAGAACCTGGAGCCTGCTTCAGATTCTATGTCTCCCCCTCTCTCTGCCCCTCCCCTGTTCATGCTCTGTCTCTGTCTCACAAATAAATAAAAACATTAAAAAAAATTAAAACTCTTTTAAAGCTACTCTTTAAAATATGCACACACTCTGCCTCATTTTGAGCACATAGTGATTGAAATGGGAACTAATTTTTACTGCCTCTAGGATTCAAACTAATGTGCATATATTTGCATAATCCTGGCAAATATAAATTCAGTTTGACCAAAGTCACAGAACTGTTTTCCTTTGTCACTAGATTTTTGCTGTCCAATTGACTTTCCAAAGATGTGCCACATAACTAGTATTAAATCAAACCAATAAATTCCTGATATAATTATAGCTTTGCAGTTGTAAGGAAAAAATTCCTTTTATTGTAAACTGTCACAGCAGAAAGAGAAAACCTTTGCAAACATGGACCATTGTAGGAAATCCTTGGCATTGCCTTGGCTAGTTTACCAGATCATCTATCCTAGCACCATCTCAGATCAGCCAGCTACAGGCCCTTAGAACTTTTCAGAGAAAGCAACAAAGAGAAATATTGAAAATCCAGGCTTCATCCTCCCCTGTGTTTTTCCCAGTAGCCCACTGACTACCTACTTAGATATGAAATGGTCATTTCAAGTAGAATTCTGAAATTTACCATGAAAGGCTAGAATAAGAAAGCTGCAAATATATTCTTAGCAGGACCCTGAAGCAAGAGTTGCCTAGATTAAAACACAGAAAAAGTTTCACATATTTGATAACTTCCTGCAGTGCAGCTTCCATAACAATTCACTATTGAGACGGTACTCAAACTGACTCCTACTATAAAGTCCTGATAAGAGTATATTATATGTACAGCTGCATACAATAACAAAGTCAGGCTTGGAAGATTTATAAGATTCCATTTCCCCCCTGGATATGGAATTTGAGCTCAATATGGTTTCATAAATACCTTTTTTTAATCTTAAAATAGGCACATTAGAAAAATTTTAAATCTCTTTCTGTAAAGACAGTTTCATATTTTTTCAAAGTTTATTTATTTTGAGAAAGAGGGGGAGAATGTGAATAGGAAAGGGGAAGAGACAGAGGGAGACACAGAATCTGACACAGGCTCCAGGCCCCAAACTGTCAGCCTGACGATGCTGGACTTGAGCTAGGAAACCAGGAATGAGATCATGACTGGAGCCAAAGTCAAGAGTCAGATGTTTCACCAACTGAGCCACTCAGGCACCCTAACGGTTTCCTATTTTTAAAGTACCTAGTAAACATTGCTAAAATGTGTCATTTCTTTTTTTTTCCATTTCTATCAACAGGATTTACCCAAAAGAATTTGACAAAAATGGAAAGTAGTGGGTAGAAATTGCCTTTGTAGGAAAACAAGTCACATGTCAGTTTTACTACCATTCCCATTTTGAAACAAGACACAGATAGACTTAATATTATGATCCTGATTATTTAAAGCAATAGCAATTATAAAAAACCAATTCATATGTTGTGGTGATTACCTGTTTCTGTTATCTGTTCTGGAACATGTAATCACCACAACATAGGAAGTCTTCATTAATATTCTAAACTAACAAGAAAATATGTATTTAGAGGTTATTTCTATGAAATCATAAAAAACTATAATTATTTTTTAAATAGATTTTCTTCCTAGAAATTATAATTACTCTTAAATCCAGTGTGGCCACTATCTCCAAACAGATTAAATGCAACTAGAGCACATAATACTAAAGCACTATGTAACTTATTCATAGCTGAAATTTAATTGTCCCCTTTTTCATGGAAAGGAATCTACTTTCAAGTAACACGAACACTTTTAAAATTAGAGTATAGCATCTAGGTAAATATTGTACGTTACAACTAAAACTAAATTTAATAGGCAAGACTAAGAAGAGAAAATGTCAGTGTTTATTGGGTTAGAAAAATCCAATATTGATAGTAACCTTTTACCCAGTAAGAAAACTACATTAACTTTACTTACACAGCTTTAACATTATCATTATCATTTATTAATAACATTGTTTCTTTCCTTGATTTAAATTTGTTTTCAAAATTTTATTTTTTATTGAGTATAATTAACATACAATGTTATATTAGTGTAACACTTTGGTACACAATTCTATACATTACTCTGTGCTCAGGCCAGTAAGTATAGTCACCATCTGTCAGCATACAATGTTACTATAACATTATTGACCATAATCTCTAAGCTATACTTTTTTATCTTCATGACTGATTTGTTTGTTTGTTTGTTTTTGAGACAGAGATAGACAGAGCATGAACAGGGGAGGGTCAGAGAGAGGGAGACACAGAATGTGAAACAGGCTCCAGGCTCTGAGCTGTCAGCACAGAGCCTGACGCGGGGCTCGAACTCATACACCGTGAGATCATGACCTGAGCCGAAGTCGGCCGCTTAAGCGATTGTGCCACCCAGCGCCCCTTCATGACTTATTTAATGTGCACATTTGTACCTCTTTTTTTTTTTTTTAAGTTTATTCATTTATTTTGAGAGAGAGAGAACGAGTTGGCGGGAGGACAGAAAGGTCAATGCAGAGACCCATGCAGAGTTTGAACTCACAAGCCTGAGATCATGACCTGAGTCAAAGTCAGATGTTTAACTGTGTCACCTAGGCACCCAGTGTACCTCTTAATACCCCATTTTTAGTCCCCAACTCCCACTAACCTTCTGGTGACCACCAATTTGTTCTACTTTGGATTCTTAATTTGTTAGTTTGTTCATTTGTTTTGTTTTTAATGTCCACATATAAGTGAAATCATATAGTATTTGTCTTTCACTGTCTGAGATTTCCTTTAGCATGATACCCTCTAGGTCCATCCATCTTTTGCAAATGGCAAAATCTCATCCTTTTGTAAGGCTGAGTAATATACTGTACTTATTCACATCACCTTTATAATCCAAGTATTGATGAACACTTAGTTTGCTTCCATATTTTGGCTAATAATGTTGCAATAAATGTAGAGGTACGTATATAATTTTTAATTATTGTTTTTGTTCTCATTGGGTAAATACCCAGTAGTGAATTGCCGGATTGTGTTGTTTCTATTTTTAACTTTTTGAGGAAACTCCATACTGTTTTCCACACTTTACATTCCCATCAACAGTGCAGGAGTGTTCCTTTTCTCTACATTCTTGCCAACATTTGTTATTTCTTGTCTTTTTTGATACCAATCATCCTGACAGGGGTGAAGTGATACCCCATTGTAGTTTATACTTGCATTTCCTTGATGATGAGTGAAATTAGGTATTTTTATGTCTATTGGCCATCTGTGTGTCTTCTTTGAGAAATGTTTATTCAAGTCTTCTGCCCAAGTTTTAACTGAATTGTTTGTTTGGTGTTGAGTTGTGCATATTTTCAATAAAGTCTGGATATCCTCGGATTGGCTGTACCATTTCTGAATATCTTCTCTTATTCTCTTTTGTTTGTTGATGGTGACTTCTCTGTGCAAAAGCTTTTTATTTTGATGTACTACCAATAGTTCAACTTTGCTTTTGTTTCCCTTGTCTCAGGAGACATACGTTAAAGTATATGTCCAAGAGATTATTAACTATATTTTCTTCTAGGATTTTTATGGTTTCATCTCACATTTATGTCTTTAGTCCCTTTTGAGTTTATTTTTTGTGAATGGTATAGTAAAATGGTCTAGTTTCACTCGTTTGTGTGTAGCTGTCCATTTTTTCCAGCACCATTTGTTGAAGACACTTTTTGCCATTGCATATTCTTGCATTTGTTGAGGATTACTTGACCATATAATAGTAGGTTAACACTATGTTCTCTATCCCCGTGTTCTTAAATTTTTTTTAAATGTTTTTATTTATTTTTGAGACAGAGAGAGACAGAGCATGAGCAGGGGAGGGGCAGAGAGAGAGGGAGACACAGAACCCGAAGCAGGCTCCAGGGTCTGAGCTGTCAGCGCAGAGGCGGACGCGGGGCTCGAACTCAGGAACCATGAGATCATGACCCAAGCTGAAGTCAGGCACTTAACCGACTAAGCCACCCAGACACCCCTCTATCCCTGTGTCCTATTGACTCTACTTTGTGTGTCTCTGTTTTTGTGCCAGTACTATACTGTACTTATTATTGTACTTTGAACTGTATCATGATCTGGAATTGTGATACCTTTAGTTTTATTCTTCTTTCTCAAGATTGCTCTGGTGATTTGAAGTCTTTTGTGGGTCCACACAAATATTATTTGTACTAGTTGTAGTATTGTATTAGTTCTAGTAAATTTATTCTAACATTATTAATTATTATTATTTTTATTAATTAGTTTTGGAGAGAGACAGCATGAGCAAGGGAGGGTGTACAGGAACAGAGAATCTTAAGCAGAGTCCATGTTCAGCATGGAGCCCAATGTGGAGCTCGATCCCACTAACCTGGGATCATGACCTGAGTCTAAATCAAGTCGGATGCTCAAACAACTAAGCCTCAGCCACACCAAATTTAGTATTATTAACATAGTTTTCATATTACAGGTCTTTCACCTCCTTGGTCAAATTATATCAGATATTTTATTTTCCTTGGTGCAATTTTAAGTGAACAGTTTCTTAATTTCTCTTTCTGTTACTTCATATTCATATATAGAAACATGACAGATTTCTGTAATTAGTTTTATATTGTGCAACTACTGAAGTTATTGCAATTCTATAGTTTTTTGATGAAGTCTTTAGGGTTTCCTATACATAGGTTAGTTTTTCTTTCTTTTCATTTTTTGTCTCTTTCTTCTTTTTCATTCCTTCTCCCTTCCTGTCTTCGTTCCTTTCTTTCTTTCTTCTGTTTTTCTTTTTTCCTTCCTCCCTTCCTTCATCTTTCTTTCTCTTTTTCTTTTCTTTCCTTCTGCTCTTCTCCCTTCCTGCTTTCCATTCCTTCTCGTCTCTTCTTCTTTCGTCCTCCTCGTCCTTCTTCTTCTATTCTCCTTTCTTTCTTTTCCTTTTATTTCCCCTTCATCCTTCCTTCCTTTCTCCCTCCCCCCTCCCTCCCCCCTTCCTCCCTCCCTCCCTCCCTCTCTCCCTTCCTTCCTTTCCCCATGTCTTGTCCTGTCTTGTCTTGTGTTGTCTTGTGTTGTCTTGTGTGTTGTCTTCCCTTCCCTTTCCTTCCCTTCCCTTCCCTTCCCTTTCCTCCCCTCCCCTTCCCTTTTTCTCTTTTTCTTCCATTTGCATTTAATATCTTTTTCTATCCCTTCACTTCCAGTCTATATCTGTATTTAGGTATAAGTGAGTCTGTGTAGAAGGCACATAAAAAGAAGCTTATTATTATTAATTATGAAGAAAATAAAAATGAAATACTACCTTATATATTAAAATGGATATTATTTTTTTTTAAAGAAAGGAAAGAGAAGAAAATAAAATAATACATCTTGGCAAAGATATGAAGAAATTAGAACTTTTGTGTATTGTTGGCAGAAAAACAAATAGGTAACACTGCTATGGAAACAGTATGGAGGTTCCTCAAAAAAATAAATAAGTTAAAAAACTGTCATGTAATTCAGCAATTCTACTTCTGAGTATATATTGAAAAGAACTGAAACAGAGACTCTATACATATATACCAGGTGTTTGGGCTCTAGGAACAGGTTCCCACACTGGGTTTCCAGAGAACAAACCAGCTGCACAGAGAATTGAAGAGAGAAATTACATTAGCATAAACCAACACAGTTTCCAATACGAGGAACTTGGCAGTCCCCAGTGGGGATTCCAAAGATATTCCAGGACATCAGCTTCAAAAAAACCTCAGATGACACTTGTATCAATACCCCCTATTTTTAGTGATTTGTGGAATACCTATTGTTCATCTAACACTTGTCTTTGATCAGAACTTACCCTGGATTCCTGAAGGAGCATGTACCCTGTATCTAATATATATAATATCAATGCCTAACCCCACGTGTGAAGAAACTCACTTTCTTTTCTAATCTGAGTCTTTCTTCCAGTTCACTTGCTATACTCTATCGCTTACGTTATTCAATAAACTCCATTTTCAGTCCCTCCTGGCTTTCATTTGACTTTTGTCCTGTACAAAGTCAAGGACCCTCTTTATTGGTCCTACAGGCCCCCCTCTGGGTCCTAGGACCCAACCTGCTCTATCATTCTTAGGCAACTGAGAACTCAGGGGAAGTGTTTGAGGTCATTCCATAAGATGTGCAGTAGTCTCACTGGGAACTTCCTAATAGTAATTAATTTCTCACTTGCCCAGGGACATACACATCAGGATTAATCATCTAATACTTGAAGTGCTGATGGTGGTTTTAGGATGCCACAGGGAGAAATAAGACACATGAAAGGGGAAGGTTAGCCCACTGGTGAATCTCTAGGAAGTTCACCCCATAAGCAGCACCTTCAATGCACCCCATGCTTTCCCTAGAATAAATCCTGGACTCCTAACTCTCTTTACCTTTTTGTCCACTGTTAGGTAGATGTCTCCTAGCAATTCTGGGAAACCAGACTTGAAATGAGGCAGTTCCAGATACTACTCCTGTTGAGGACTAAAGGATGGTCCTGTCCCCACTACCACCCACTGGTTGCACTGGGTTTTTCCACATGTGGTAGAGGAGACATGAGGCAGGTTAGAATTGTATCATTTGTTATTTATATCTGAAATCTTTTTCTCTGTTCCGCACTTCTTTCCCACTGCTTCTTACTTTCAGCCTTTGAACTATTTCTTTCACCACTGTTTAGAAGCACATTGGAAGCTACCTAATTTACAGAATTTGGTTTGTTTGTATTATCATTACATTGGTAAATGGCATAATTCTTGACTCTTTCATTTCTACGGAACTCTGTGACTCTCATCCAACTCACTTTCTTGGTATTACCACAGCCAAAAATTTTTTGCTCTGCCTTAGATCTCTAATGTTCTAAACAATATTTTCCTAGAATCTTATTCTCCCTTTACCCCCAACCTGACTTTTTGCTTAATGCAAAGCTTCCACTGTGCATTTAAATCCTTTCTTTTTGTTTTTGTTGTTTTGTTTTTGTTTTTGTTTGGAAGGACAAACTCTGTATCCATCTTATTCTATTCCTGGTTTAGGTGCCTTCTAAAATGTCAGTTTTGCTGCATTCCCTATTAAAAGCTAAAAAGTCTAACTCTGTCTACCTATTTATATTACATAACAAGTTTCAGCAAATTATCTAGAAGATTCACTCTGAAACCTTAGTAGAACAAGCTGTTGTTGTTCTCCTTCTGTACCTGGAAGAAGTAGGAGGGTAGGAAAATGAAAGGGTGCAAAAGTCTGGATCTTATGTGACTCAGGTAGACTGCTGCACATCCCATGGAATGACCCCAGACATTTCTCCTGTTTCTCAGTTGTCTAAGATGGATATTCTCTGAAAATACCCATGTGCAGTATGGTCCTAAATGGGGAAAATAGCCAGCAGCCTGAAGAAAGCCCCAAATAGGGTGTGTCTTAGAGAATTGGGCAAAATTAAAATGGGGGAATTTAGAGAAAAGAATTATTACCTTATGGCTGTGAAACTTGGCTTCAGTGTCAACTCAGAGATTAAGAAACCTGTCCTAAGAATTTCTCATTAAATTATAACACCAGGTTACAGCCATGTTTTGTAGACAGAGATAATGGAAGGAAATACTGTACACAATGGCATTTAATATACTATATCAAGATACCAATTAAAAGAAAATTACAGAATGTGTATAGCTCATTCCATAGGATTAAAAACCACTTCAGGGTGACTGTGATGAGGGAGCACGAGGCATATTGAGGCGCAAAGCACAAGCAAGCACATCCTAAACGCAGGTGGGACACATAAGATATTCCAAGGACACTCCCAGCTACCCCAAAATGGGAAAGGACAAAAAAGAAATTGTCAAACTGATAAGAGTCTCCAGCAGTTCACCATAAAAACGAAACTCTCTATTATCTTAATGTCACTACTTTGCTAGAGGGAAAAACAACTTTGGCTTAACAATAGCTAAGCCTCCAGTGAAACTTTAGCCTGTGAAAGTCTCTTCGGAAACTCCATCTAGACTTTATCTCCTGACTCCATAGAACAGTCACCCTCCATACCTGAAGTGCAGCTCTTTCTGGACCTTAGGTCCTGTCCCTGTGCTTTAATAAAATCACCTTTCGGCACCAAAGATGTCTTTAAGAATTCTTTCTTGGCCATTGGCTCTGGACACTGGGAACACCCCATCACCCTAAAACTTTGTCATGTGGCACCCAACATGAGGCAATGAGTCTTTTTCATCTGGACTCTCAACTTCTATGCAGATTCAGTGAGCACTTTCTCTTTTCTTCCTTTATTCTCATTTCAGGGGGCTTTTTGAGAAGTATGTTCTTATTGGAGCACTTTCATGTTTACTGCTCAGGCTATAATCTTCTATCCTGTGGCTGCTCTACAGAAAGCCTGCCTTTTGGCTGGAAGTTAGTATCCTGGCTGGAAGGCATAAGACCCAGAAAATTGATGCCCTCTATTCCTGGCCTTACACAAAGTTGTCTGACTTGAGCACAGGATGACTGTCAATCTTAAGACTCCCATGTGAGGTTTCCTCCTCACTGGTCTAAGGTGATCCCCTCCATGTCTCTGGTCTGGCTGTATAGGTCCACAAGAACTGCATTGGGAGCTGGCCGAAACTAGTACCCAATTGAATTAAAACCCAACCGGGGACCATTTCCTAGGAAGTTGTCTGTAAAGAACTATATGTGTTGGGAAATCACTTAGATCTAGATGGAGCTCTGTCTTAAAGGTTTCAGTCAATGTCCTCTACTAACCTTAAATTACAAAATTGGGTAATTCTCCCTTGTAAAGCTTTTCCAGCGGTTTCCATGAGTTAAAAACAGTGGTTTCTTCTACGTCTTCTCAGCAAGAAGACTCAGGTCCATATGCTGGCACCCATCTATAGCCTAAAATGCTATAGGGAAGCAGGGGGATGCTAGCATCCCTCCTCAGGGGCCCACAGTAGGCTGGTCAGTGGTCAGTTATTTCATTCAAGGGATACCTTGGGTCACTTTGACACCAGGAACTCTGACATATCCTGCACGTCGGGCATCACCCAGGAATTGGTGAGGGATTCTAGGGGTAATGGACCTTCTCTTTCTACTTTTCTCTGTAGGAGGAACATGGGGAGCTCCTCTTCAGTCCCCAAGGACTCTCCCTTGGGATGGCTTTTTAACCCACAGGAAATAATTTGGCTTGCATAATTTAGGAAAAGACTTATTTCTTGTAACAGTGCATACCCTCAATAGGACCTAACAGTTAGATCTCTTCTGAAGGAAACAGGGCAGGTGGAGTGAAGTCCCCTATGTCCAGGCTTTTATGACCCTCAATCAGGATTCGGACCTGAGGGCCTCTTGCAGAATGCATTTGCCCAAATGTGTTTGGCTAGTAAACTCCCTCCTGATGTACTGGACATCTAAACAGGCCTCCTCCTGATAGAACTGTCACTGCAGGAAACACAGGCCATCCCTCACACTGATGAGTCTTTTTTCTGTTTTTCCTCCTAATGGATGTGAGGGCCTATCATTCATTTCCTGGGTTAACAACTATAATTGGAGCCAACTGTGGTTAGTCTACCTTGAGACAGGGACTTTAAGGTATATTCCCAAGCAGCTGCCAAAACTCCATTTATTTCTGGGAAATTCCCTGTGTTCTCTGGTCTGACATATTTCCATATTTCCACTTTGGTGGACACACACACACACACACACACACACACACACACACACACACACACACACAACCTGGCATCTGCTCATCTGTCCTAATTGACAGGCTTTAGGACAAGAATACCTCTCTCTGCCCTCTGGGTTTTTATCTGGTTTCATGTTTCTTGGCCAAACCTCAGTTCTTCAGTGTTGGCTTCCCCTCTTCCTGTTTCTGCACCACCTTGGGTACAGCCTGCATAACTGGTTCCTATATCATTCTCAGTGCCTCCAGCACCAATGGCTCATCCTCCCACTCTTTAAGGTCAAGGAGCAAAGAGCACCCCTTTGGACACCCCACTTCTGATTCCCCCCTGGTATTCCAGGTAAAACTAATAATGGCAAACAAATTGACTTTTAAGTGCATGCAGGTGGAACATATTTGATGTTTAAGCTATTTTAGGTTTGTTGGTTTGAGAGAGACCCACCTTGTCGGAAATGTTTAAGAATTCTATACTGAGCTGCCTCCACAGGACAAGTGTCCAAGAACAACAGTTAGAGGAAGAAAGCTGCCATAGGGTGAAAGCACCCACGGTTAGTCAATAAATAGAACAAAGCAGACAGCAGAAAGCGCTAAAGAGTGAAGATGCCCAAGGTTAGCTAGTGAAAAGGGTGCTTGTTAGCCTTGAGGCAGCATGCTCCAGCAATCTCACACTTGGTGGTAAAAGCTACTTAGCTGTATTGCCTACAAAGAAACACTGTCCATCCAGCATCTGGCGCCAGTATCATTGTGCTTTAATCTCAACTTCAAATGCCGGTCATCCCCAAAACCCTTTGCTTTTTACACACTTAAGCTAATGGTCACTATCCTATCGTTTTCTTCTGCATGTTCACCACATATATGTAAAACCTCGAGAGCTCAATAAATACAGAGATGAAACCCTGTTAGGGACTCTCATCTCCTCCCGGACAATAACCTCTCTCATTTTCATTTTTGCACCCACTCTCTTGCTGGACAAGAGAGAACTCCAGAGTCCTAGCCTGTGACAAGACCTGTTTCTAGTATTAAATAAAAAACGTTTATTCTATCTAGGTTTGCTAAAGGTCAAATAAACTCATGTTTTCTCTGTTGTAATTTGTTAGCAAAATGACAACTTAAAATAATGGTTAATTTTGTCTGTTAAGATAGCTTTCACTTAAAAAATTTTGCTTGCATAAGAAATGGGATTAAATATCATTGGGCATCTAGGTCTTTTCCAAGTAGAATGGAGTGCTAAAGCACTGATTACAGAACATAGGTTTGTGCTTTTGACTTATTGCAGGGAAACTAAGGTTATTTGGGTCTAGTGAAAAGCATGCTTTTGTGCTGAATTGATTCATAAGTTTGCCATCTAAAGAACTCTGGTATAACATTCATAATTGCTTACTACTTTTCACTGGAGACTAAGGTGTCTAAGAGTTAAAATTCTGCTAGATGTAATTGAGACTGGAAACAGGGAAACAATTTTGTATGTAAAAAGTAGGAGATGGTTCAGAAAGAGAAAAGAAATGGAAATGCATTTTTGTTGAAAGTCAAAGAAAGTAATTTTGTCCTAAATGAGATTGGTTGTTTGTGGAGTAATGGCTTGGGACAAAATATGAAGGCAAAGAAAAGTTGTAGAAGGTTTATGAAGGACAATCTTTGGACAGGAATTTTGTATGTGGTTGGGATGAACTAAGGTTGCAATGGATGGATTTGAAAAGTACACTGGTATAAGGTTAAAATTCTGCTCTTCTGTGATGTTCAAAAAAAGAAAAAAGTTTTCATGGATTGTTGATCTGCTCTTGATAGGAAAATGTACCCAAAGGTTTTTTTTTTTTTCCTCTTGTTTGCCCGCAAAACCAAAGTTTATGTTTTCTCTTTTTCAGATCTTTGATTACTTATGTAAAACTTCTCAGTGTTAAAGGAGGTAAGTTTTACTAACTACTTACGTAAAACTTCTCAATGTTAAAGGAGCTAGCTTTTACTAACAACTATACAACTCTATGTATTTGCTTTTGAAATCTCTTATTGCCACTTTAGTTAAATAAGATCCTATTTGGGATGTGCTTTATAACTTTCCAAGGTTTTAGCAAACTTCCCAGGATTTAAATTGTAAATGAAGTCCTTTTGATGAGTCAGGCTTATTTGGTATGTTAAGTTACTCTAGAAGCACTGCACTCTCAAACCAATAATGGTAAACCTTAGGTTATATTGCTTGGGTAAATGCTATAACTGCTCAAATATAAATGCATTTCCTGAAGTTTTAATATGTTTTGGTAATAAGGTCATCCGTTGATATTCTCATCATCAAAATGTTAGAAATAACCACATCTCCTTGGCAATTGCATCGTAATGAACTCTTTTATCATATCTTTAACTATGTCAACTTTTTTGAGTCTTTTGTCATTTACAGTTACTGTACTTATTCACAGTTGTGTGTGTACTTATTCTCTTACAAAATGTGTTTCATTTTCAAGGAAATTTATAAAAAAGGGCTTTTAGGACAAATACAGGTATTTGACATCTTTTAGATTAATACTAAAGTGAGTCAGAATTTCCAGAATTAAGAAGCTGCATTCAAACTGAACAGAATCAGTAACATGGGACTAAATGACTAAAAAAAGGATAGTAATAGTTTTGTTACTCTTATTTTAAAGTATTGCTGGTTGCCTAATATTTGCTCTCAGAGTAAGGAAACTTTCACTTAGGATACCCATGATATACAAAAATGTGATTAAATATGCATTTGTAAACAAATGAAAGCATTTAACCTTTCCATCTAAATCCTCTGAAATTCAAAAACTCTCAGTGAGTATTCTTTGTTTCATAGCAATTACAATTGTTTTCATAAGTCCAATAAGAATCTGTTCATCTTATAACAGTACACCATCAAAAATACTAGTTACTTTCCCAAGGCTTTGACTGGAATGTCATATTTGAGTGACATGCATAGACTCAGATATGACCAGACAGCTCAAAGGAACTGAGATTGACTTTATGAAACATGGAGAAATGTTGACCTGATACCTTGCTTACAGAGTTCTCAGCAGCCTTAGCAGGTGAATAAAGAATGTCGCTTTCCTGGCAGGTGCAGGAACCTCAGGATATCTTGGGGACCTCATGAAGAGGCTTTTCCCCAATTATTGCCCAGGTATCGCAGGCATTTCTGAAAATAAGTACTTGGTTTTGCTTCTGGCCTGGAGAGGCTACTAAAAAAACTAAAAGTTCAATCTAGGTTCCTTATAAAAGTTTGCAGCAAAGCAAATTTTAAAAGATCTACGTGATCAATCATTACTCTTGCTGAGCTTATGTAAATAGACTGAGTTTGTTAAAACTGGACTTGTATTACAGGTGAAGTAGTCTTGATTTGGCTGTTTCTGGAAATGAAGGTGTTTGCAGAGAGAAAGAGAAAAAAAGAACTATATTTCAATAACACCATTATGGATGCTAAATTCTAGTTCTGATTGTCTTTAAATGTTTGTTGTTTGCCTAACCTAGATAACTTGGACCATCTTCTTGCTTATTATTCTGTGGTGATAATAAAAGAACCCCGTAGGCATATGATTAAACAACTGGAAAATAGGATGCACTCTCCCAACAATTGTGTATGAAAGTCCTTTTCTCACTGTAGAACTATACTATACTGCTTTATTATTCACTTAAGCCTGGGTTAATTGATAAATCTCTAAGTGAATATGCAAACCATATCCTCCCTAAATCTGATCAAACAGTTAGTAGAAACCTATCCCATATACACCTGGTTTATTTAAAGGATTGAAAATCTAACACAACAGGGGATTTAACTCCAAAATGGAAGGACCCTTTCTGGGTCATTTTGTGTACTCCCACTGCAGTAAAGTTAGAGGGACATTCTTCATGGGTTACTGTATCTAAAATAAAACGTGTACCTCCTTCATATGAAACCAATAAGCAAACCAATGTGCCTTGTCATTCCTACGAACCTGTAGACCTCAAACTTCTCTTATGATAGTTGTCTCTTTCTTTTTCATCATCCTTTCCCGAATTTATACTAACATTTCCTTTCTATAATGGGCACAGCATTGTGTCGAACTACAACATAAGACAGTTTCCTGGATATGTGGAGTTTCATCCATGTTGAGTCCATCTGGGATACCCTATTGGGTTTCTCCTTTACAAGGTACTGACTGGCACATACTCCCTAATGCCTACTAAAAATTTTAGATAATATATATAGATACCATGTTTTATCACCAATCAAAATGTTTTTTTCCTGGCCCATGATCAATAAGACTTGAAATTTGCCAGGACATAACCAGACTTCTTCACACACACACAGATATTATTAAATTATTAACTGATTTTACAAACTGATTTTAATGCCCACCATTGAGAGCCTACATTACAAATCCCTACCTATCACCATTCTGAGGATGGCATATATCAACTTTTGGATTTATATTTATGGCTCACACCCACCATTGGACAGCCCGGTCAAAAAGGGCAATTTTAT
This sequence comes from Lynx canadensis, assembly GCF_007474595.2. Classification (NCBI taxonomy): domain Eukaryota; kingdom Metazoa; phylum Chordata; class Mammalia; order Carnivora; family Felidae; genus Lynx; species Lynx canadensis. The sequence goes on along the minus strand of NC_050200.1, from coordinate 1,263,192 downwards.
GCTGGGAACAAAGAGATCGTACACAAGATACCTGGGCAAATAACCAAGGTATCTAGGGTTGCTATCATTAGAAATAAGCTCCCAAACAGGCTGGTGATTGGTTTGCTACTGATTGGATAATGCAGCCTGGAATCACATGGCTAGCTCCAAATGGAACCCACTGCATATGTGGAACTACTCTATGACCCTCGCTTTCTCCAGTATGAATAGGTCACTGTACCTTAGGATTTGCCTGGATTCATGGATGCATTATTAAAAATCATCACCACCCCAGCTAACCTTCCAAATTTAAAATAAAGTTGGATGGGATCTGTTTTCCAATGACCATCTGTTATCCATTTTTGCTCCATCTGCAGAGTTAAAAAGTGTAATTTGACATGTGGAAGCTCTTAATATATAGACCACAGGACACTCAATGACTCAAAAGACAGTATCTCCTTACTCAACACTTAAGTCGCACAGATACACAAAACACTTCTACAAAATAGAATAGCATTAGATGTTTTAACTACTGCACAAGATGGAACTTATACTGCCACAAAAACAAAATGCTGTGTATATGTTACAAATTACCAGACATATTTCTGGATTTCTAACTGACATGAATACTCATAGTGACATTTTAAATAATCCCTCTCATTCCTTTAGTGATTGGTTAAACTCCCGGACTGGTAGATTTTGTCAACTACCAAAGGACTCTGATTTGGGCTAATCTTTCTAGTTATTCTAATTATGTTTTGCTGTTTTCTCCCATGTCTCTCTACCTGGTGACAAGACTCCATCATTGCAATAACTTCAAGTCAACAGACGATACTTTCGACTCATGGTTGTTCATGTATCTTGTCCACATAGGATTCACCTGCCTCCAGCCTAACTCCCTTATATGTTCCCCAACTGACAAATATTGATCCATAGATATGGACAACTCTACATCCCTACTCAGCAGGAGAAGCTACAGAAGATGAGACTCCACCTTCAACAACCTGAAAGGTTTAAGGGTCAAAATTGTTCAGTTCAGAGGGCACTTGATGAGGGAATATGAGGCAGGCTGAGGCGCAAAACACAAGCTAGCACACTGCCACTTCCCTTCCCCCAGGTGAGACATGTACAATATTCCTTGGACACTCTCAGGTGCCCAAAAAGGGAAAGGACAAAAAACAAATGGTCAAACTGATAAAGAGTCTGCACCAGTTTACCAGAAAAAGGCAAGCCAATCTATACATCAAAGTCCAGGAACTCCCTACTCTCTTAATGTTAATTATTTGCTAGAAGGAAAAACAACCTTACCTTGATGATAGATAGCTAGGCTTCCAGTAAGTCTTTAGCATGTGAACGTCTCTTTGGAAACTTCTTGACTTTATCTCCCCCCCCCATTTCCATAAAATGCATAATAAAATCACCCCTCACACATGCAGTGTAGTTCTTTCTGCCCTCAGGCTCTGTTCCCATGCTTTAATAAAATCATCTTTCTGCACCAAAGAGGTCATTAAGAATTCTTTATTGGCCATTGGCTCCAGACCCCACAAACACCAAAACTTCATCATTACCACTGTAACTTTGGTCTTGTAAGGGTTAAATTGTGGTGTAGGGCTAACCTGTAGCCTTAAGAAATAACAGCTTTGTTTTAACACTGTAGATTAAGAGATAACAGTCTTGTCCTATCAATCAAGGAACAACAGTTTAAGGAAAATCAACTGGTTTAGTGTTTGCTTGGATTGGGACAAGAGCATGTCTGAACTGTTTCCACCCCCATCTGGGAACTATTTCTTTGTTCTGTCCCCAGGTGATGATAAGTCGATGTGGTTGGCTATAAAAACTCTGTACCCTGGCTGTTTGAGACCAGACTCTGGTCAAGAGTGTCGGTCCCAATCGATTGGTTGGCTTTGCCTCTCATTGCAATAAATTTTGTTGTGACTGTCACTGGTGCCTGTAGCATTGTTTCAGGAGTCGTGTGGATGCAACAGTCTAATTAGTGTTACTTCCCTTTGATTACCATAAACGCTCCCCTGCCAAGATAAATGTTCTCAATCATCCTTTAAACATGGTCCACTGATATACATCTGAGTAGTCTCATGACTAATGTTTCACTAAACGGTAGTAAATAATTTTATCTGGGGCACCTGGATGACTCAGTTGGTTAAGCTTCTGACTTTGGCTCAGGTTATGATCTCATGGTTTGTGAGTTTGAGTCCCACATCAGGCTCTGTGCTGACAGTTCAGAGCCTGAAGCTTTCATAGGTCAACTTATAAGATATCAGAAAGCTTATTGTATATAAATTCAGCTTAAACTCACCTTTCATGAATAGTTGAGATAAAAGGCTTATGTAGTTCCCTATTAAGAGTTATCAGAAATTACTACCCGCCCTATCTCGCTTCTGTGACCTCGCCAGCTTGCTAAATAGATAACTTAAGATGCAAAACGCTCCCCACCCCCTCTACCAAGATCTGGCCTAGGCAAAACCAACATGTAAAAATTCAGTACTCACTGCCCTACAGCATCTCAGGTGTCTAACTACGATTGGTCATTTTAAACCCTCTTAGGACAAAGACCTTTAAGTTGATAGGTTCCTGCCAAAACTAACGTCTGTGTGTCACAATATAATTGGCTACTATGAAATGCTATAAATTGTAACTGGTTAACCAAATAATGACGTATTTTGACTTGCTAAAATCCATATAAGCTCACTGCTGCCTTTGTTCGGGGCCATTCTCTGCACTTTTCTCCATAAGATTAGGAGATCAGGTTTGGCCCAGCCGTGAAAAGAATCTTGCCTCACTTCTATTCAGCGTCTGGGTTTTTTTTGACAGCACCCTGTTTCAGAAGCCTGCTTACATTCTGTGTCTTCCTCTCTCTCTGCTCTTCCCCTGCTCATGTTCTGTCTCTCTCCTAAAAACAAACATTAAAAAATTTTTTAATAAAAATAACTTTATCTTAACACTCACCAGCCCCTCAAGGTCCTGGAAGCTTTGCTTCCAAATTCCTGAGGTACTTCTGCTATATTCCTAACACCACTAACTAAAAAGCATACAATCAATCACTCCTCACAATCCCAGTGCAGCTCTTTCTGCCCATGGATCCAGTCCTGTACTGTAATAAAATCACCCTTTGCACCAAACATGACCCAGGAATTCTTTCTTGACCATTCACTGCTGTCCCCATACTAGTAACCATGCCTGAAATGCAGATATTGTAGAAATACCATGATCTTTAGGATGAACTATCAGAGTTCAAATTTCCACTAAGAATTTAGTTGTTATGTGATCTTGGTCCCTGTAGTTAACTTTAGTAAGCCTCCATTTTCCTCTTGTGAAGAAAGAAAACAGAGAAAGATGGAGAGAAGGAAGAAGGAGGAAGGAAAGAAGGAAGGAAGGAAAGAAGGAAGGAAGGAAAGAAGGAAGGAAGGAAAGAAGGAAGGAAGGAAGGAAGGAAGGAAGGAAGGAAGGAAGGAAGGAAGGAAGGAAGGAAGGAAGGAAGGAAGGGAAGGAGGGAGGGAGGGAGGAAAGGAGGGAGGGAGGGAGGGAGGGAGGGAAGGAAGGAGGGAAGGTGGGAAGAGGAAGGGAGGGGGGGAGGGGACAATGGGGGGAAGGGGGAAGTAGGAAGGATAAAGGAAAGGAAAAAAGGAAGGGAGGAAGGAAAAATCTATTTATTTTGTTGAACTGTTTTGAGAGTTAAAAATAACATTTTAGGTCACCAAAGACAGGAATTGGCATACATTTAGTTGCACTGTTAGATTAAACTGATAATATGCCTGCCTGCTTTGATCAAATCACATTCAGCTGCCACTTTTGCAATGATGCCCACCCTGACCACCATATTGACACTGTAGACTGCCCCACATCTACATATTTCTAGTCCATTACCTTACTCTTTTTACTTTTTCCCATAGTTTTTATCTTCTTTTAACTCACTATATAATTGGATTTTGATTATGCTTATTAAAGCCTAAGTACACAAATTCCAGGAGGGCAGGGATATACAAATTGTCTCGAATAGTACTTGCCAGGTGGTAGATGTTCAGTAATTTTAGGGACTTTTATTTCAAAACTGGAATATTCTTTTGTACACAAATTTAAACATTTATATTTTCTCATAATATAAACACTTGAGTTCAGAAACTGTAAATGATTATTCTTTTGTAATGCCCCCAATTTCGAATCCGAGAGACCACCAAGGAGCCGATACCGATGCAAACGCACAAGGGTTTATTTGCAAGCTCAAGCTTGGGACCAAGTATACCCGACACAGCGGAGCAGGGACTTGGACCCCTAGGTTAAGAGGCGTAGCAGTTTTATAGGGGCCAGTGGCCAATGAGATTGTTACACACATAGAAAGTTGCATAGTCATGTCAGTCCACACGCAGGTGGCCAATTGAATTACAATTTACCCTATAGTAACTGTTTGACCTAGCCTATCACTCTGGTCAGAATTGGTGCACAAGTTTGGCGGGCAAAAGGCGGGGTTTAAGAATTGGCGTGCAAGTTTGGTGGTTAGGGGCTCCACATTCCTATATGAGCCGGTTTCCAGTAAGGGTGTGCTCAGCGGCTTGACTAGGGTGGGGGAGTGTCTTAAGCAATAAGTAGGTCATGTGGGGGTTCTACATGAGATGGTGGGTGTAGCACAAAATGGAGTTAGTCTTGCTCTGCTTGTCCAGGGGCAGGGGATTTTGGTTAATTTCCTTGGGTCCCACACTTTCAAGGCAGTTATAATTATTTGCATAAGTTCAATAAGAATCTCCTTGTAACTGGACACCATTGGAAATAGTGGTTATTTTATGAAGGCTTTGATTGGAATGTCGTATTTCATACCAACAAGCATAGACTCAGATATGACCATATACAGCTTTAAGGAATTAAGGTTGACTTAATGAAACAAGGGAGTCATAAAGCCCCTTGGAAATGTTGGCCTGATACCTTGCTTACAGAGTTCCCAGCAGCCTCACCAGGTGAGTAAAGAAGGTCACTTTCTGGCAGGTGCAGGAGCCTCAGGAGATCCTGGGGACTTCATGAAGAGGAATTTACCAATTCTGCAGGTATTGCAGGCCTGTCTGATGGAAGTAGCTGACTTGCCTTCTGGTCTGCAAAGGCTACTCAAAGTTCAATCTAAATTCCTTATAAAAGGTTCCAGCAAAGCAGATTTTAGAAAATTTGTATAGTTAATCACTATTCTTGCTGCACTTATTACATAAACAATTAGACCAAGTTTGCCAAAAAAGAGTACTTGTTTTACAAATTACTCTTAATTTGGTTATCTTTGACAGAAATGAGTGACTTTTAAAGAAATTATGTCTCACTCTTCTCTTTCCACCCATGGAATGTGGTCATGGGCACTTGCAAATGGGTCTTCTACTAAAACTATCAGCACTACTTCCAGTGCTGCAGGTGTTGTGGGATTCTCTGAGATTCACTGAGGGAAAAAGAGGCTGGCATGCACGCATGCGCACACACCCACACCCACAGTTGGAATATGTGTGATATTCCTTGGACATTATGGCTACCCAAGAACAAAGGAAAGGGATTTAAGTGCTTGCCATGGTACGTGGGAAACCAAGGCAAATGAAAACTGAAATTCCCTTACTGCCTACGGCCTACTGACAAGTCCTTTAAACAGGGAGAGTGACCCCCTTCTAGGAGCTCTGCTGCTTTGATGATGACACTTTGCTCAGGGCAAAAGAGAACCTTAGTTTAAGATTATTCCAATACCGGGGCCCCTGGGTGGCTCAGTCAGTTAAGCGTCTGACTTCGGCTCAGATCATGATCTCGCGGTCTGTGAGTTCAAGCCTCGCGTCAGGCTCTGTGCTGACTGCTCAGAGCCTGGAGCCTGTTTCCGATTCTGTGTCTCCCTCTCTCCCTCCCCCCCCCCCGTTCATGCTCTGTCTCTGTCTCAAAAATAAATAAATGTTAAAAAAAAAAAACAACATTATTCCAACCCTAAGGATCCTGTAAGTTTACTTCCTTTATCTCAACTGTCCCAGGATATATGCTGGCATTCATGCTCCAAGCTTACCGTCCCTGATATACATCTGAAAGGTCTCATGATCCAGGTTTCATTAAATGGTAGTAAGTGCTGTTTCCCTACTAACAGCTAGTCCCTCAAGTTTCTGGAAACCTTGCTTCCAAAATACTTTAGACACTTCCTCTATCCCTGACCCCCTCCCAACCTGAGGGTATAGATATAATAAGGTACTCATCACAACCCCAGGGCAGCTCTTCCTGCCCATAGCTTCTGTCCCCATGCTTTACTAAAATCACCTTTTTGCACCAAAGACATCTTTAAGAATTCTGTTTTGGCCATCAGCCCTGAACCATGCCATCACCACCCCAAAACATAATCAACAGCCATCTATGTCTGGTTCTGCTGTGTCCAGGAGTGGGCACATACCCAGCCACGGCTTCCACAAGCACCTCACTCAGCCTTGCCATCTGACAATGAGTCCTATGGACAGTAATAAACCCACACACAGTGCTGTGGCTTCCTACAATTCTGTACAGTATCTGGTGGGCATGTGCTGCCCCTGCCCTTTGGAGAGCTGGACCTTGATCCCACTATCCCTCCTGCCTACTGCCTGTATACCTCCAAGCTGCCACCTTCCTAGAAGGAGACTTGCCAAGATTGCCAAATTTAGAAAAGACAGCAAACCCTCACCCCTCAGTAACTCAGCCCTTTCCCAAATGCTGTAGGCCTAGAGAACCTGGCAGGGTACCAGGAGACAGGCTTCAATGCTCAACACCCCTAGCAATAGCCCTGGCACCCCACAAAGTCAGAAGAAATATTTCTTGAACCTCCCAATATTGCCAGCCAACCTGTGCTCAGAGGAAACCAGTGTAAGGATACTTATAGCTGGGGACCCCCAACACTCCATTAGAATCCTTCCCCAGGGAAGGCCAGCTGTCCAGCACATTGCTGGAGCTCCAGCCACATTGCTATGTAACACCAGGGAGCTAAGCCAGTTAGCCCAATGTTGGCCAAACACATGTACCAATGTAAGGGTTAAATTGTAGTGTAGGGCTAATGCTTAGCTTGAAAAATAACAGCTTTGTGTTGACATTGAAGGTTAAGAGATAACAGCCTTGGTTTACTCTTATAAATTAAGCCTCATACTCTTGTAAATTAGGCTTCACCAATTAAGGAAACAAAAGTTCAAAGAAAAGAGCATCAGAGGCAGGGTCAAGGAGATCCACTGGTTGCAAGTTAGAGGCAGAAAGTCTAAAATAAACACCTCATTAGGCAACTGTTTCTAACTCATCTGGGAACTGTTTCTAACTCATCTGGGAACTGTTTCTTTGTTCTGTTCCCAGGTGATGATAAAATGATGTGATCAGCTATAAAAACTGTGTACCCTGGCTGTTCGAGGCCGCACTCTTATCAAGAGTGTTGGTCCCGATCGGTTGGCCTTGCCTCTCATTGTAATAAACTTTGTTGTGACTGTCACTGGTGCCTGTAGCATTCTGTTCCAGGAGTCATGTAGATGCAACACCAACAAATACTAAAGCATGAGTACAGAGGCTGCTGAATTTAGCCCCAGCCCCACCAGCCTGAGTCTCTGAGCTCAGAACTAGCTGTGACACCTCAAGATTTTTGGAGAGAGAATAAAGTTCATATCTTAAAAAGAAATAATACAAGTTTCAAGTGAGAAGGAAAGCTAGTAAACAGAGAAAATTGCCAGTCCGAGGTCGGATACTCCCCTTGCATGCTTTTTTTGGCTTCTGTAATCTTGCTTACTTCTTCCAGCAGCCAGCAGCCAGGAACCAGAAGCTTGACCATAGTAGCCCTGCCCAATTCGGCTGTACAAATGTACAAATGACCAGAAAACCTGAGCTGAGTGCCCAGCCTTTGGAGGTGACTTTGCTGGAGCAGCACCCATGCGAGAAATAAAGTCTGATTCCCTGAGTACATGTCACTTATCCCTTCTTGGGTGCCGAGTATTTGCTATAACAGTAACACACCTTTGGAGATGTCCTTTTCAAACATTTGTCAATTAAAGAAGTTTAATTTTTCATTTGGCTTTGTTTCCCACATCATCTTGATAAAGGAGCATAAGGCAAGCTGAGGCAAAGCAAAAGCTAGCAACCTCTCCCCTCCCCCCAGGTGGGATATGCGTTCTATTAGTTAGGCACTCTTGGCTGCCCAACAACAAAGGAAACAATATGAAACAAATGGCTAATTTAGGGATCACAGTTATGTAGGACTTGAGTCTCCATCAGTTTACAAATACCTTAGTAAATTACACGAAAAATTGGCAGTCTTATCAGTAGCCTAATCTCCACAACCCGGTACACTCAGTTTCCTGGAGCCCCAATGTCACCCTCCAGTCCATAGTGATGTGGGGAACAAAGGCAGGAAGGAAATGACAGGCACAATTAAATTTCCTTATAATCTGCAGCTCATTGACAGATACTTGAAGGCAGGCAGAGTGTAACAGCCCTCCAGGAACTGCCTACTCTTACAATGTTAATTCTTTGCTAGAGGGAAAACAACCTTAGTTTACAATAGCCAGGCCTCCAGTATCAGATGAGTCTTCTTTAGCACATGCAAATCCTTTTGGAAACTTCCTTTTTAATTTACTTCCCCCAAACCCAAGTATATATAATCAATTTCTCCCTAAGGAACCCTCAGGTCCTATCCCTGTGCTTTAATAAAATTGAGGAAGGAGCATAAGGCAAGCTGACACTGCTTGACAGAGCTGACACCCCTACATGCTCAGGTGGAATACATGTGATTTCCTCAGGCACTCCTGGCTGCCCAAGAACAAAGAAAAGTTAAGAAAACAAATAGCTAACTGATAGAGATCACAGTCATACCAGACAAGAGTCTCTATCAGTTTACAAATATCTTGGTAAATTGTACGGAAAGGCAATCTTATCAATGGCCTAATCTCTAAGAACTCCCTACTGTCTTAATACTTCACTAGAGGGAAAAAAAAAAATCAGCCTGACAATAGCCAAGCTTCCAGTAATCTGTAAATCGTCTTTACCATATGGAAATCCCTTTAAGAAACTTTGTCTTGGTTTTATCTTCCCCTACTCCACAGTATATAACGAATCACTCCTCACAACCTCAGTGCAGCTCTTTTCTGCACGTGGGTCCTGTCCCCGTGCTTTAATAAAATGCGTTTTGCACTAAAACATCTCTACTCTTTCTTGGTTGTAAGCTCTGGACCCCGAGAACCCCCATCTCCACCCCATCTGTCATGACTAATGTTTTACTATTGTAATGCCTGAGGTGGCGAAACCCCCCACAAGAGACCACCAGAGTCTTAAGTCAAAGCCAAGCAGCAAGGGTCGTTTATTGCAGGTTCGAACCTGGACCTCCGCGCACTCGTTGCCAGTGACGCTAAGAGGCCCCAATCAGGGTTGGTACAGCGTTTTTTGTTTTTGTTTTTTTTTCAATGTTTATTTATTTTTGGGACAGAGAGAGACAGAGCATGAACGGGGGAGGGGCAGAGAGAGAGGGAGACACAGAATCGGAAACAGGCTCCAGGATCTGAGCCATCAGCCCAGAGCCCGACGCGGGGCTCGAACTCACGGACCGCGAGATCGTGACCTGGCTGAAGTCGGACGCTTAACCGACTGCGCCACCCAGGCGCCCCGCTACAGCGTTTTTATAGACAGAGACAAATAGCATAGGGGAGGTTTCAAGTTATGAGGGGCCTGATTGGTTGATTTTAAAGTAAGGACATTTGTTGTTCTCTGATTGGGCGTCCTTTGTCTGTCCTTTGGCAGGAAGGCTTTGTCCGTTACTTGTGGCGGGAGAAAAAGGGGGAAGGGGGAAGGGGAAGAATGTGTTAAGCAAGCAAGATTACAGAAGTGAGAAAATGCTGGTTAGTAAGTATTTCCGTAATCTTAGGGTATAGCAAACTAAGTCTAGAAAAATTTAACGGTGCTCACATTGAACAATAGGCAAGACATACAAAATTTTAAATTCATTCTCTACACTATTTTACTAGACAATAGTAAGTAACTTTTATCTTAACAGCATCTAACTCCTCAAGGTCCTGGAAACCTTGTTACAAATTCTTTAGCCTTCTGCTATCCATAACCCCTAGTAAGTGAAAAGTATATAATTAGTCATTTCTCAAAACTGCAGTGTAGCTCTTTCTGTGCATCATTCTATCCACATGATGGGATTTTGGGGTGGTAGGGGTGGTTTAGGGCAGACGACAAAGAAGGAATTCTTTTTAAAAATTTTTTTTTTCAACGTTTATTTATTTTTGGGACAGAGAGACAGAGCATGAATGGGGGAGGGGCAGAGAGAGAGGGAGACACAGAATCGGAAACAGGCTCCAGGCTCTGAGCCATCAGCCCAGAGCCTGACGCGGGGCTCGAACTCCCGGACCGCGAGATCGTGACCTGGCTGAAGTCGGACGCTTAACCGACTGCGCCACCCAGGCGCCCCAAGAAGGAATTCTTAAAAACATCCTTGGTGCAAAAAGTGATTTTATTAAAGCATAAGGACAGTGCTAAGGGAGCTTGGGGCAAGCTGAGGGCAAATACAGGCTGGCACGCATGGGCAGGCACACACACACACACACACACACACACACACACACACACACACACATACACCACCCCAGGTAGAATATGTGCAATATTCCTCAGACACTCCTGGTTATGCAAGAACAAAGGCAAGTGAATGAATTCCCTTACTGCCTGCAGCCCACTGACAAGTCCTTGAGACAAGCTGAGTGATCTCCCTCTAGGAGCTCAGCTGCCTGGCCAACTTTATTGGGGCCAAGAGTGAATCTTAGTTTAACATTATCCCAACCTCTAGGGTCCAGTAAGTCTACTTCCTTTATCTCAATGGCCCCAGGACATATGCTGGCTTTCATACTCCAGCATATGGTCTCCTGAGATATATCTGAAGGGTCTCATGATTGACGTTTTATTAAATGGTAGTAAGTGGAATTTCCCTAGCAACAACTAGCCCCCTTAAGGTCTTGGAAACCTTGTTTTCAAAACACCTTGGGAGACTTTATCTATCCCTGACCTGAGGGTGTATGAGTTACCTGTCATGACTCCAGTGCAGTTCTTCCTGCCCATTGGTCCTGTCCCCCTGCTTCAATAAAATCACTTTTTGCACCAAAGATGTCTTCAAGAACTCTTTCTTGGCCATTCACTCCAGACCCCACAAACTCCCCATTACCCCAAAACTTCATCAGACAGTTTCCATGGGCAGAAAGAGCTGCACTGGAGTTGAAAAGTCTGACTGATTATATACCTTCAGGTTGGGAGGGAGTCAGTGATAGTCAGGGGGTTAAAGACAAAGGAATTTTTATGTATTTAAGGAGAGTCACAGAACTCTGGTGGGGGCGTGGGGGGTTGGCAGCTCAATATAATGTTAAGCCAAGATTCCCTTTTGCCCACAGCAAAGTGTCACCATCCAGGCAGCCAAGCTCCTAAAGGGAGGTCACTTGGCCTGTCTCAAGGACTTCTCAGTGGGCTGTCGACAGTAAGGAAATTTAATTTTTGATTTGCTTTTTTCCCACATCAGCATGGCAAGTACTTAAACTGCCTTAAATCTTCATAACGATGATATCAGCGCTCCAGGAAATGGAAACTTTAAGTTTCCGGAGATTAGGCTATGGATAAGATTGTCCTTTTTCTTCAGTTTACTAAGTTATCTGTAAACTGAAGGAGACTCCTCTCTACCCTGACTGTGATCTGTATCAGTCAACCATTTGTTTTCCCCTTTCCTTTGTTTTTGGGCAGCCTGAGGATTACCACACATATCCGACCTGGGTAATGGGGTGCTGCTAACCTGTACTTTGCCTTCAGTTTGCCTTAGGCTCCCTAAACACCCATGCTTTAATAAAAATACTTTTTTGTATTAAACGTCTCAAGACTTCTTTCTTGACTATTTGTTTTCAGACTTCATATCACATCAGAACCTAGTAGAAAGGCTAAAGCTTGTTTTTCAGAGAAACATTTCCTACTAATCTGCTACAACAAATTCACTAACAGTCCCTGCAGAAGCCTAGACTCAAGGTCAATTGATATGATTGAAGGCTATGAAAAAGCAAAGATGCATTTACAACAGATAAAAAGCAAAGATGAATTTATAACAGATAACAAGCCCAAGACCCCCACCCAATTCAATAGCAGCTCTCAGAGTATTACCACAGTCCTTTAGTCCTAAAATAATCCCCTAAAGTAAAGGGATAAATTTAGCCTCATGATGTTCAGTCTCCACCCTAAAATAAACATGAGATGTATGTTACATATATATTTATTTAATGTTCATACTCTATCTTTCCTCATGAATAATCATGAATTTCCCTACCTTTTTATCAAGATGTATATATAAGATTCTCTGAATTTTTTTCCTAAGTCTATTCCAATACTACATTAGTTCTTTCAAACTGTTTTTACTGGAATCTCTTACTGCCCATATATCTTTGTTATAAATGTTGTATCATATTTTTTTTTAATTTTAATGTTTATTTATATTTGAGAGAGAGAGACAGAGTGTGAGCAGGAGAGGGGCAGAGAGAGGGAGACACAGAATAGGAAGCAGGCTCTGGGCTCTGAGCTGTCAGCAGAGATCCCAACATGGGGCTTCAACCCACAAACCGTGAACTCATGACCTGAGCCCCACCTGGATGCTCAGCTGACTGAATCAACCAGGCACCCCAAATGTTATATCATATTTAAAGCTACATGACATAAACCAAGCTCATGTACTATCTTTGGTTGTCAGGTTGAACTCGAAGGGCCCACATTCAATGTAGGATGGCCTCCAGAAGGGACGTTAGATGCTCCAATAGTGCAGCAGGTTTGGCTAATAGTCACTGGGAACCCAGGCCACCCTGATCAATTTCCGTACATCGACTCCTGGCTTGAAATTGCCCCAAATCTACTGCCTTGAAGGTGATTCATCATTAGCAAACAGAGCCAGGCAAAGGTTTTAGCCACTTTATCTGGAGGCTCACCCAGGGAGCCAAAGAAGCGACCCACTGCTCCTCTAATATTTGAAGGAGATATGGAGGAAGATATTGTCTTTCCACCTCCTCATGACTCTTCAAGCTCCCTCCCCCCTCCCCCGGAGCTTGAGACTCCTCCTGCATCTGTCTCTCCAGCCACAGCCAGAGTCAGTGCAGTTGCCACTGCAGTCAGTGCCGCCCATCTCCCCGCCGCTCTCAGACCCAGATAACCCACCCCAACATGGGCCAGCAGCCAGACTGCACCCCAGACCCAGACCTAAAACTCGCCGGATGCATGTAAAGGAGACGAGAGAGCATGAAAGACAGAATGAGGATGGACCAGTCCAGACCAGCCATTCCATGATGTGTTATCTACCTTTCTCTACAACCGACCTCCTCAATTGGAAACACAACACTCCACCATACTCCGAAAAGCCACAAGCAATGGTTGACTTGATGGAGTCCCTCTTCCAGACCTACTGACAGACTTGGGAAGATGGTCAACAGTTACTCCATACTTTGTCTAATTAAAAATAAGGATGACAGAAACATGACAGTACCTAGAAGATCACACATCTCCAGGAATCAATGACCCTACTTTCTGGGCTCAAGCTGCATGCCTGAAGAACACCCAACATGGGATTTCACCACAGAAGGAGGACAGGGCCACGTCTGATGATACCAGGAAGCCCTCCTTCAGGGAGTCTGACTGGAGTCAACAATCCCATGAACATGACTAAAATATCATCAGTCACACAGCACCCTGGGGAGTCTCCCGGAGACTACTATGAAAGATTCTGTGAAGCGTACCGTGTATACGTCCCGTTTGACCCCGTGGCACCAGAAAGTCAACAGATGGTAAATACCTCTTTTGTGGCACAGGCTGCCCCAGATATCCGACGAAAACTCCAGAAGTTGGGGGGCTTTGCCAGATGAATCTCACTCAGCTGTTAGAGGTCATCAATACAGTTTTCACGAACAGAAATTTGCAGTGGAAAGAGAAGTGAAGACTAGAAGAGAAGGCCACCTTTCTCACAGCAGAACTAAAGAACAGATGCTGCTGTTTTTTAGCAGCATCTAAAAACCCCAACCACAAAAAGGGGGGAAGCCCATAGCCCCCTTAGCAAGGGACCAGTGTGCATCCTGCAAAGGCAAGGGAAACTGTAAAATGTCCAAATTGGATGGGGACCTCAAAACCCAGCCAATATCTGGAGGAACCTCGAGGTGAGAACCTTCTTGATCTGGCCGGGGTAGAATTGGACTGAGGGGGACCGGACTCTTTTTTCTTGGCCCCCATGAACCCATGGCTGAAATGAGGTGGTGGGCTGAACAATAACTTTCATGGTTGACACTGGGGCTGGATACTCCTTGGTTACTTCCCTGGTAGCGCCCATAGGCCAAAAGACAGCAACCATACTTGGGGCTACTGGGACACAGGCAATGCAACAGCCCTTCAGTCAAGCTCAACAAGGTGCACTTGGGGGTCACAAGGTCCGGCATGAGTTCCTCTACTTACTTGACTGCCCGATTCCTCTCCTGGGCCGCGACCTACTCTCCAAACTTGGGGCCCAGATACCTTTTGAACCCACTGGACACACTGGCCTCCAATTAAACCCAAGGCAGAAGGAAACCCTGGTCTTGGCGATACCCCTGCCAAGGGAAGAAGAATGGAGACTGTTCTGTGCCCAGGCCTTACCTTGTCGCCCCTCAGAATTCAGGCTTACATTCCCCTCCCTATGGGCTGATGATAACCCGCCTGAAATAGCTTGCAATTGGGTCCCAATCATTGTCGACCTGATCCCTGCAGCTCAACCTCAGACACCAAGGCAGTCCCCCCTTCCACTAGAGGCTAGAATGGGCATACAAGAGCACCTGACCAAGCTCAGAGAAAGAGGTATTCTAACTGAGTGCCAATCAGTTGGGAATACCTCCCTCTTGCCAGGCAAGAAGCCAGGAGGAGGACACCAACCAGTACAGGATTTGAGGGCCATTAGCAAAGTGACTGTTTCCTTACACCCAGTCATTCCGAACCCTCAGTATACTCTCCTCAGCCAAATTCCGTGGTCAGCCAGAAGGGTTGCGTGCTTCGACCTAAAGGATGCTTTCTTCTGCCTCTGCCTGGCTCCGCAAAGGCAATCATTGTTTGCCTTTGAATGGACTGAGCCCGTTACAGAGCGCCAGATGCAGCTGACCTGGACACGACTTTCCCAAGGTTTCAACAACTCGCCCATTCTTCTGGGGGAAGCCCTAGGTTCAGATCTCGCTGACTTTCCGAAGGAAACCGCAGGGTATGTCCTTCTCCAATATGTAGAAGACCTCCTCCTTTCCAGTGACACCCAGGAAGACTGTATGAAAGGTACACAGGCCCTCCTACAGCTCTGATCCTACTTGGGGTACCAGGCCTCTTGGAAAAAGGCACAGATTCGTCAGCAGCGGGTCCAATACTTAGGCTCCCTCCTCACAAAAGGAAAAAGAGAACGAGGACCGGAAAGGAAGAAAGTGTGGCACCACACTGCCACAGCCCCAAACAAAACGAGGCTTGTGTGAATGTTCACGGGCCAGAGGGTTCTGTCGCATTGGGAATCCTCAGATGCTCAGCCATAGTGAGGTCCCTCTATGACCTGTTGGGAGGACCAAACTGGGAGCCCCTCGCATGGACTGAGGAGGTGAGGGCCGCTTTCACAGAAATAAAGTTGGCTCTGGGACAAGCCCCAGCCCTTGGTTTGCCTGACATAGACAGACCCTTTAACTTCTACACACACGAAAAGGAGGGCTCACTCAGAGCATGGTGCCTAGGCAATGGCCAGTGTTCTGTACAAAAAAAAAAAAAAAAAAAAACCTTGATCCTGTGGCTGCAGGATGGCCCCTGTGCCTCAGAGCTCAGAGCCACAGTCCTGCTCATCAAGGTTGCAGACAAGCTCACACTGGGCCAAACATTTAATGTTAAGGTCCCACACACGGTCGTGTGGCTCACAAGCACCCAAGGATATCATTTCCTCTCCATTTCTCAGCTGACACAATCCCAAGGCCTTTTCTATGAGAACCCAAGGCTCACTCTCAAAACAGTGTAAGAACACTAAACCTGGCCACCTTCCTTCCCACAGAGAGGGAGAACCTGACCATGACTGTTCTGGAGTAGTGGATGAAGTCTACGCCAGCTTCCCAGACCTCCAAGACCAGGGTATAACAAGCTCAGAGATCACCCTGTTCAGCGATGGGAGCAGCTATTTAGAGGAGTGCAGCCAAAGAGCAGGGTATGCGGTCATCACAGCCATGGAAGTTCGGGAAGCCAAGGCCTTGTCGGAAGGATGGTCTGCACAATGGGCTGGACTCAGTACGCCTTAACCTGAGCCATCATTCTTAGCAAAGGTAAATGAGTTAACATTTACATCGATTCCCCGTATGGCTTCGCTACTGTGCATGTACACGGGGCCATCTATAAAGAAAAAGGCCTCCTTACCGCTTCAGAGAAAACTATCAAAAACGAGGAAGAAATACTAAAGCTTCTTGAGACCATATGGCTACCAGACAAAGTAGCTCTCCTACACTGTAAGGGACCTCAGAAATGAGATGACCCCATAAATCAAGGAAATCACCTGACTGACTAAACAGCCAGAGTGGCTGCCTGAGGTGACCCAGGTGAAGCTCCTACCTACACTCTGACTCTTGTGCCTCAGAAGGAAGCCTCCCCACCCATGTACACAAGTGAAGAAAGAAGTTGGGCCTCGACAGAAGTGGGCACACTAAGCAAAGACGGATGGTGAGTCTTGTCCCGTCATCTATGTGAAAGCACCTAGTGAAGGAAGATAACTAACTCACCCTTTTAGGGAAAACTGCTCTAGAGGTCCTCTTGAAAAAGAACCACGATATCAGCCAGCTGCCGGCATTATGCCAGGCTGTCAGTGAATAATGTGTAACGTGTGCCAAAACAATGCTTGCTCGGCCCCACGGCCCCTGCCTGGCTCACAAAGGATGAACTTAGGGGTGGACTTTACCAACGTACCACCAAATAAAGGGTTTAGGTACCTCCTTGTCATAATCTGCACCAATTTGGGATGCGTCCAAGCATTCCAGACCAGAATGGAATGAGGTCAGGAGGTGGCCAAAGCTCTTCTATGGGAGATTGGGCTTAACCACACACAGTAATAATGGACCTGCATTTGGAGCGGACATTATACGAACCCTAACAAAGTCCCTTAACATTGCCTGGAAACTGCACACTGCTTAACGCCCCCAGGGCTCAGGGAAAGGTAGACCACATGAACTGCACCCTCAAGGCAACCCTGGCCAAGAGACTAACCCCCCATGGCCAGATTTGCTTCGGCTGGTCCTCCTGTGTGCCCAATGCCCGCCTGGGGCACTGGGATTCTCCCCTTTTGAGTTATTATATGGGCGATCCTCCCCCCCCACCCCCACGCACACACACACATTTAGGAAAGCTCCCAGGAGACCTACACCAGATTGCAGACAAGGAAATAAGATAACAGCTCCAGAAATTGGGGGCAGTCCTAAACAAGTTAGAGATACACCATAGAGAGGGTCACAATTTCCTTAGGGACCCCGTTCACTTCTTTCAGCCAGGAGACTCTGTGTGGGTCAAAGATTGGAAGAAGGAACCTCTTATACCATGGTGGACTGGGCCTCACACTGTTATTGTAACAACTCCTACAGCCCCCAAAACTTCAGGTATCACCCCATGGGTCCATCACTCCACAGTTAAGAAGTCCAACTCAGAAGGACCCACAACCTGGCGAAGTGATCCAGATCCAGTCATCCCGCTTAAACCTACCCTCAAAAGGGAACTGACCCCTGAGGTGTCCAGCCCTGCTCCAGCCACACCAAGCGAGATGGATGGCCTGCACACAGCAGAAGCTTGAGGAATCAATGCGTGAACCAAGCCCAGGGGTTTGAATGCAACTCTGCCAACCCTTGCCCCTTACTGGTGTCATAAGCCTGGTCTTACTTCTTACTGTTGGGCTGATAGAGACTGCGCCAACAAGCTGGACATGGTGCAAAAGATGCATCCTGGGCCTCACATACCTCCTGTGGATGGGAGGGTTACCAAGTATTGCCTGTATATTATGATAACCACTCTCACCCTCACAACTGCCGCTTATCCACTTTGCCCCCACCATTGTCATAGGACAATAAGGGGGTCCAGGGGGTTCAGCATCTTTCCCTCCCTACACAAAGATTGCTACATGGGAAAAACACCCACTCTCTGTCAGTCACCTGGTGCCCCAAGTGCTAAGTATTGGACCGAGGATATAACCAAACTATCTGTAACCCATGTCACAACAAGGGCCTCCAGAGAGGGAAGCGAGCTTGCTACACTTACCTTCCTCAATGGGGAATCTCGAACAGGGGAGGGCTGCACTACAGGGCCCTTCAAAAAGTTATAAAGCATACCCAGGATAGGGTAATACAAGCCATAAAGGCGACCACTCTGCCAGCAGCCTACCAACGTTTGAAACTTCAGCCGTCAATCAGATGCCTACCAATTCCCCACTCCAGCATTGGGCCGACACTGCTCTACTAGTCCTCCATAAGATAGATAATCACATGCAAACCTGCTGGATGTGCTTGCCCCTCAGCCAGAGGACTTACTTAGCTACTCTGATCCGTTTGACCTGGGAAGCTCCTGAAAACCTCAAAACCAACTCCTCTGTCTTAATTGGACCCCTGGCCACTAGGGTCCATCTCCCAATGCCGACAATCTAATCCGTACAGTCCCTGAATTCCCTGTCTGTGAGGAAGAGATATAACCTTAATGAGGACTACAACCCTATGTTGCACCCTTGGGTGTTCTATCTGTGTTCTAATTCGGCCTATCAATGCTTAGAGGCCAACTGGACTCAGAAATGTTATTCCATCTTCTGGACCCCAGAGATATTTGTATACACTGAAGATCAGTTCCTAACAACCTTTAGCCCCACCTCCCAGGCTAAATGGGCAATCCTGCTCCCCTTTCTGATAGGAGCCTGAATTGCGACAGGAATGGGAACCAGAATAGGGGGCATAGATTCATCCGTAAGACTATACCATAGACTATCTCAAGAGCTAAATGAAGACATGGAATGGGTGGCTTTTCTTCATTAAAGAAAATAAGCAAAAAAAGAAGTATTCTGAATGGAAAATATATGGAAAATGAAAAAACCTCGTTCCCACAAAATTAATGTCATACACCCTGCATATATTAGAAACTTCACAGCTGTCCTAAATTGCACTCAAGTAAAACTTTCTTTTGGAAATTCTAAAAGGATTTCCAGGAACAATTATATTATCAAATCCTTCTGAATATTCATCTCAAACCATAATAAAAGTAGCCTGCTTACCCCTGTTCAGGGAGTCAAAGATGACTGTTGAGGCAACTTCTCTGGGTATAGTCACTTGTCTGTAACTCAGCAAGAAGCAGACACCACTTTGGTCCTCTACCAGTTCTAAAATTAAATTCTTAAATATACGGTTATTACCTAACCATGTTGAGAGCTCTGCCAATACAGAACAATGAAGAGCCTTAAATAACTCAGTTCTGGCTTCCTTCAAACATTTTTTCTTTTTTTCTTTTTTCTTTTTTTTTTTTTTTTTTTTTTGTCCTTAAGGTGCAAAAATGCTGGAATACAAATATCAACCACAATTTGGCCATCCCGTGATAGCAACTTTCCAGTTGTTTTGATATCTTAAGAATGCAATTAAAGAAAGAGACCCAAATTAAAAAAAAAAAAAAAAAAAAAACATTTTTTTAAACAGCGACTTACTGGTAATATTTCCACTAAAAATAGTGATGCTCTTGGATATGCTTTTTAGAAGCCTTTGGGTTCTCTATGCTACTATGCTAACTGCATTGAACGTAGTCATTTAACACAATGAACATTTACCCAGAACTCGGAAAACAAACTAGGGACTTTTGCTCTTGCCATCTCTGGACCCCTGAACTCTTCACCAAAATTCCCTGAGACCATAAATCCATTTTGCCTTATTTAATTACCTAAGTCAAGAAGAAAACCTTCCTTTTTCAGTATCATACCACAAATAAGAATCCCACGTTGCCGGCCTCCCACAGAGGAAACGGAAACGGCTCCTGCTTTATAAGCGCGACAGTCAATTGCATCACTTATGTGGGGAGACAGAGGACTTAGTGAGGTTGACCTCACCGTTGCCTGCACAAATATCCATCAAGTCTGCGACGAAAACATGCCGAAACTCCGTCTCCTGTTATTTAGTCAGACTGCCGCAGGTACTGTGTAAACCCAAGCGAAGAGAAGTCCAAGCAACGGAAGCCTCTGGTGCCCTGTCCATCCTCCCATCCCAGGCGAGGGCCCTAGTCGGCCTTCCAGCCTCCGCTTTCCCCGTCCCTCACTAGGGGACCTCCGTTCGGTAAGCAGCCAGAGGCTCCACTTCCTTCCTCGGAGCATGATGGCTGGAGACGAGGTTGGAGTGACGCTGGGACAGCCGCATCTTTCTCGCCAGGATCTCGCCACCTTGGTAGGGTTTCGCTCTGGGAGGTTGCGAAGAGAACTCAGTACGGGGATGAGTGAACCTCCCAGCACTCATTTAGTGTCGTGTTTTCGGGACCAAGGATAAAGGCCATGGAGCTGGGCGCGATATGCTGCGCTTGCGCTGCCCTCTGCTTTTCGCAAGTCTGCGAGACCAGCGTGCTCGTTTGAAATTGTGTGGACCTAGGACCCTAAGGATTCGGCTGAGAAGTCCTAGTGTTAAATGTTATTAAGATTTTTACCTATGAAGGTGTTAGAGAAGCGTAAATTAAACATTCTAAGTTTTGCATCTTTAAAGGTCTGGGAAGGCGTTTATACACTCATTCCTGCTGACTCCCTAAATTTCGGGCCTGGCCTTTCAGGTCTCCTGCAGAGAGTGGTGATAGTCGTCTCTTTTAAGCATAAACTTCTTTTAGGATTTATTAGCCCTATCGTTCTGTTTGTGAATACAGACAATTTTTACAGTAAATTTTGGTAAGCAGTAGGGAGTTGAATTTATGGTGGCGTGTTGTAGATTAAAAAACGAAATCAAGATCCTGTTTTGTCTTACGTGAGTTTAAAATGCACCGTTTAATTGCAGGATGTTACCAAATTGACCCCACTCTCACAGGAAGTTATCAGCAGACAAGCCACAATTAACATAGGTAAGCAAATTGATCGCATAGAATTTTAGTTTTGAACTCCTGAGGTGGCAGCCCTCTGAAATGGTTTGTAATCTCTTCTTGTAGAGTTAACTGAATTACAAGAGAGTTTAGATATGTAGGCAATGACTTTGAGCCATGAGGAAAGCACCTGCTTGATTTCCTTAATGCAGTGAATGCTCTCTATTCCTGTAAGGAGGAGGTGTTACGTCAAGACTTATATTTAAAAAAACAGTGTGCTTTAAGGATAAATATATGCATACAGTATTCATACACCAAAGGGTAAGGAAACCATGAAGATGTTATTAAATGGGATTATTTTAAGAACGGGGAATGTAAGGGGTGCCTGGGTGGCTCAGTCGGTTAAGCGTCCAACTTCAGCTCAGGTCATGATCTCCCTGTGCTGACAGCTCAGAGCCAGGAGCCTGTTTCAGATTCTCTCTCTCTCTCTCTCTCTCTCTCTCTCTCTCTCTCTCTCTCTCTCTCTCTCTCTCTCCTCTCCCCCCCTCCCTCCTTCTTCTCTCTCTCTCCCTCTCTCCCCCTCCCCCACTCATCTTCTGTCTCTGAAAAATGAGTAAACCTTAAAAAAAATTTAAAAAATGGGGCGCCTGGGTGGCTCAGTCGGCTGGGCGTCTGGCTTCAGCTCAGGTCATGATTTCACGGTTTGTGAGTTCAAGCCCCGCATCGGGCTCTGCTGACACCTCGGAGCCTGGAGCCTGTTTCGAATTCTGTGTCTTTCTCTCTGCTCCTCCCCTGCTCATGCTCTGTCTCTCAAAATAAATAAATAAACATTAAAAAAATTTAAAAAAAATTTTTAAAAACGGGGAATGTAAAAGCCTTGATATATAAGCTATTATTAAGTATTTTTCCTAATCAGCACCTTCATAATTTAGAAGTTGGTTAATCTAGTAAACTTTGGATATTTTAAGGTCCCTACAAACAGTAAAACCTAGTATAAGATTCAGCTGTGATGTTACAAAAAGTTATACCACTTTTAAAGTATATTTAATTATTGTAATTAAACAAGAATTGTTTTCTAATTTTCATGAATTACTTTTTTTGTGTGAAAATTTTCATACATGTTTACTTTACCCAAAATACTGGTAAGTTTTTAAGTATACAAAATTTTGTATATTTTTCAGTAACTTTATTTCAGGCAGTTATTTTTTTTCTAGGTCAATAATAACTTGAATGATGATATACTGGGTATTTTTACATAGATGGCAGGTAGTTGGAAACTTCTTTGGTGTTTCAGAAAAGCTTTTGTGTAGAAGGGATACATGCAAGGAAAAAATGAATTCATTATTGCTTATATTGACATTTACAATAACTTGGTTTGGTTTTTCTAACTACACTAAAATATTTGGTGTAATTTGATGCATACAAATTAATTTTTTTGTTTTTTGTAGGTACAATTGGTCATGTTGCTCATGGAAAATCTACGGTTGTAAAAGCTATTTCTGGAGTTCATACAGTCAGATTCAAAAATGAATTGGAAAGAAATATTACAATTAAGCTTGGATATGCTAATGCCAAGGTACATAGTAGGTTGTGTAAGTAGAAGCCATTTTACATTAATTGTCAAATGTATAGATGCCAAATTTGATCTTTTCATTGAAATTTTTAGATTTATAAACTTGATGATGCAAGTTGTCCTCGGCCAGAATGCTATAGATCCTGTGGAAGTAGTACACCTGATGAGTTTCCTACAGACATTCCTGGGACCAAAGGAAACTTCAGATTAGTCAGGTGATTGTTTTTTGTGGTAAACCTACTTTTTTGTCTTGTGCTAATTGAAATATAGAGATACTAAACTGATTTCAACCAAAGCTTGTTGCATATGAATTTTGTCAAAATGTAGGTAAGAAACTTTGAAGAATATTTTCTAGGTAAGATGTCTATAGTGCATAATAGTTGATTAATAAGTTTTTTAAAGTGTATGTTATATAATAATAAGAGATTGAAAGCTGATTAAACTGAAGCTAAAATATGTATGTGCACATTTTCTGAAGAATTACCACATAAACAATTAAATTGTTATATTTGGTAGTTTCTTTTTTTGGGCTTTTGTTTTCAACTTTGTTTTTTTGTTTCTCAGAAGAAGACCAGTTATTTGGTTTTGACACTTTGAAATGTTTCCATCCATTTTTGGAATATTGTTGCATGACTTTGTTGCTCATAAGAGGATATTGCCTCCACCAAGTGATGTGTATGGGTAACAGGAGTACTCTCAATGAAAGTTTAGATCATGAGGACATGAATATATAATTTTTCAAAACAATAACAGTTTAGAGTGCATGGTATACTTTTTGTTTTTTTGTTTGTTTGTTTGTTTTTAAATTCTGCCCTTGTGCATTAGATTTGCAATTCCACATTGTTTTTCAATATGCTAGAGAGCTTTAAGCAAATTTTTTTTTTTTGGATGATAATTCCCATTCTGATAACAGTTGTGTTATTTTTCCCAAATCAATCTAATTTGCTTCAGATGATTACGATTTTACCTCCTGAAAACTATCAAAAATCTATTTTTTTGTTAAATTTTAGATCTAAAAACTAGAATATTCTAACAGCTTTGCTGTATATATATTTTTTTCTTTCTTCATCTTGAAATAATTATGGCCTCATAGGAAGTTGGAAAGGTGTCATAAAGGACCTTTATTCCCTTCACCTATTTTTCCCCACATTTAGAGTATTACATCAGGCCAAACACCAAAACAAGGAACTGGATATTAGCAGAAAGTAGGTGTATAGGTCTACCGTCTTTAATCGTGTATCCATTCCTATAACTAGCACTACTTTCCAGATATAGAACTGTCGTCACCACAGAGATCCCTTTCACTGCATGTTTAAGTTCCCATAATCATTCTCCCTAGAATCCCTAATCCCTGGCAACCACTGATCTGCTACAACCACACATCTGTTACTGCTAAGTTTCTTCTCTTGAAATGTGTGTAAATTGAATGTATTCTAAATTGTCTTTTGAAATTTACTCATTTTCACTCAGTATAATGTCTTTGAGGTCCATCCAATTTGTTGAGCATGTCAGTTAAGTAGTTCATTGTTTTGTTTTGTTTTGTTTTTCTCTCGTTTTTAGTAATCTTTATTTTTAAACCTGGTTTAGGCTCACAACAATATTGAACAGAAGGTGCAGAGATTTGTCATATTCCTTCAGTCTTGTACATACATAGACTCCTCTATTTCTAACATCCCCTAACGGAATGTAGGATGTAACATTTGTTATAATCAGTGCACCTAGTATTAACACATCATTATCATACAGCATTATCAACTAGCATCCATAGTTTACCTTAGGGTTCATTCTCAGTGTTGTGCATTCTGTGGATTTCCAAAGGTTTATAAAACATGTTTCTACTATTATGCTGTCAAAGAGTAGTTTCACTGAACTAAAAAATAATCCTTAGTATCCCACCTATTAACCCACACTCTACCTTAACCCCCAGCAACTACTGATCTTTCTGTTGTCTCCATAGTTTTGCGCTTTTTTTTTGAGAACAGTGTAAAATTGGAATCATACAATATGCAGCTTTTTAAAAAACATTCTTTTAAACATGTATTCATTTTTAAGAGAGATGGAGCATGAGTTGGGGAGGGCAGAGAGAGGGAGACACAGAATCCGAAGCAGGCTCCAGGCTCTAAGTTGCCAGAACAAAACCAAACTCGGAGCTCACGTCCACGAACTGTGAGATCATGACCTGAGCCAAAGTCAGACACTTAACCGACTGAGCCACCCAGGCGCCCCTAGCCTTTTATAATTGTCTTTTAGAATTAATATAGTTTTGCATTTTAAATGTAGGTTTGTTATCCCTTTTGAGTTAATTTTTTTTAACCTATTTGCTATCTACCTTCCCTCTGGTAACCAGAAGTTTGTTCTCTATAGTTGAGTCTCTCTTGGTTTATTTCTTTCTATTTTTTTTTCTCTTTGGTTGTTTGTTTTGTTTCTTAAATTCCAGTATGAGTGAAATTTCTCTGACTCACTGTCTTTGCTTAGCATTATATTTTTTGAGTAAATTTCTGTGCCAAGTATAAGATCTCCATCTGGATTCATTTTTTGCATGTGAATGTCCCAATTGTTTGATACCAACTAATTATTGAAGAATTATCTTTGCTTGATTGTATTGCCGTGGTTCCTTTGTCAAAGGTCAGTTAACTATGAATCTATTTCTGTGGTGTCTCTTATATTTACATATTTCTCTATTTACCTGTATTACACTGTCTTAATCACTATAGCTTGTAGCTCTTTATACTTTAAGTGTTGAAGGGGTGTAGTGTATGCAATCTAATTTTGTTATTCTCCTTTATTTATTTATTTATTTATTTTTTTTTTTCAACGTTTATTTATTTTTGGGACAGAGAGAGACAGAGCATGAACGGGGGAGGGGCAGAGAGAGAGGGAGACACAGAATCGGAAGCAGGCTCCAGGCTCTGAGCCATCAGCCCAGAGCCTGACATGGGGCTCGAACTCACGGACTGCGAGATCGTGACCTGGCTGAAGTCGGACGCTTAACCGACTGCGCCACCCAGGCGCCCCTGTTATTCTCCTTTAATATTTTGTGGGCTACTTTCAGTGTCTTGCCAAACCTTAGAATTACTTTGTTAATGTACACAAAGTAACTTACTAGGATTTTGGTTAGTATTGCACTGAATCTTGTAATTGCTTTAGAAAGAGTTTACATCTTGTCTTTTGGGTGTTACCATATATGAACTTGGACTGTCTGTCCATTTATTTAGTTCTTTGATTTTGTTCATCAGAATTTTGTAATTTTCTTCCTGGAAATTTTATATATTTTGTTAGATTTTTATCTAAGTATTTTATTTTTAGGGGTGCTAATGTAAGAGGTTTGTGTTTTTAATTTGAAATTCTAGTTCATTGGTGTCATACAGGAAGGTGTTTGACTTTTACTTATTAACCTCAAATTTATAGCCTTCGGTAATTGCTTACTAATTACAGGGGTTTTGGGTACTTTTGTATTTTATACATAGGTGGTCATATACTGTGCAAATAAAAATGATTTTATTTTTCATTCATAATTTGTGTACCTTTCTTTTGCCTTACTGCATTAGCTAGGACTTCCATTATTTTCAAAAGCAGTGGTGAGAGGAACATATTTGCCTTTTCCCAATCTTAGTGAAAAAGCATTGCATTTCTCACCATTATTTATGATGTTGACTCTGGGGTTTTGTAGGTAGTCTTTATTAATTTGACAAAGATATCCTTTATTTCTAGTTTGGTAAGAGTGTTTTTATGAAACATTGTTGGATTCTGTTAAATGTTTTCTGCATCTGTTGATACAATCATGTGATTTTACTTTTTTTTACAGTGTATTTATTTTGAGTGAGAATACAAGCTGGGGTGAAGGGCAGAGAGGCAAAAATCCCAAGTACGCTCTCCTTTGTCAGCACAGAGCCTGATCTATGGGATCATTACAGTGAAACTGAGAGACGCTTAACCAACTGAGCCACCCAGGTGTCCCTGAGCATCCAATTCTTGATTTCAGCTTAGGTCATGATCCCAGAGTCATGGGATCAAGCCCTCTGTGGAGTTCCATGCTAAGCGTGGAGACTGCTTAGGTCTCCATCTTTCCCTGCCCCTTCCCCCTGCTCACTTTCACACTCTAAGATAAATAACAAAACAAAGAGTCAACTAGAAAATGAGTAAAAGACATGAAGAGCATAAATGGTAGACAAATAAACACACTTTTCATGTCTCATTTATATTTCGTAAAATATATTTTTATATTCATTTGGCTTTCAAATCATTCATATTTCCAATACACATTGTATAAAGTCTATATCTTTCTCACTGCGGTATTTGGATTTGGGAGTTTACCTCAGATTATTTGAGCCTTATTTGTGTACAGCTAATTTTATCTGTTTTGTAATGATATTTAGTCATTTTAATTTCAGCTCGTACTCTAATTTTAAAAGTCTGGAGCATCATGTTATGAAACTGGTTGGCAGCTAGATTACTTTTAAAGTGATATATCCTTAGGAAGTCAATCCATGATTTTCATGTTTAAGAATTAATTGATTTTAAAGCTGATTATTTCTTGATTGTTAGACATGTTTCCTTTGTTGACTGTCCTGGCCATGATATTTTGATGGCTACTATGCTGAATGGTGCAGCAGTAATGGATGCAGCTCTTCTGCTGATAGGTAAGTAATATCAAGAATTGGTTTGATCAGTTCATGTGGGGCCAATACAAAATGGAATATTTAAAGAGTAAGTAGAGCCATACATGGGAGCTAGCAGGTTATCCAAATTAACATCCATGTGTGCCACCTATGATAAAATACTAAAGAAAATGAACCTGATGCTGACATCTTGTGACAATTCTTATGGTAGTATGTTTCCTTTCCACCCAGAAATCATTATTATGTCAACAGAGCATTGTTCTTACTATTATTTTATTTAGAATTTTTCACATAAAAGTATACAGAGTGGCGGAGGGTGTTTTTTAATATCTTTGGGTTGTCCACAGCATTATTTACATTATATTGATATTCTGTTGGCATATAATGGTTTTTTGGGTATAATTCTCATTCAAATGAAATGACATGACAGCCTGCATAGAGGTGTTGGTTTTTTTTAATGTTTATTTTGTGAAAGGATGCATAAATGGGGGAGGGATACAGAAAAAGGAACATAGAATTCCAATTAACCTCCATGCTCAGCACAGACCCTGATGTGGGGCTCGATTTCACAACCACGAGATCATGACCTAGCTGAAATCAAGACTGAATGCTTAACCAACTGAGCCACCTAGGCATCACAAGGCCTGCATATAGATTTTCAAAGCTAGGGATTTGCTTTCTTCCTTATGTGAAGTGTCAAATTTGGTGATTAGAGGCCATGTGGAGTTTTGGGCCAAATGTACAGTTAAAGGGCACTATCTCCACCCAGGACTGCCGTGTGATAGCAGCTGCAAATTTAGAAAGTTCCATAAACCATCCTTAAATTGTTAATTTATTAGACTCAGATCTCACTGAAAACTGTTACACTGAATGGTTATTATGATTTATTACAGGGAAAGAATGAAAATTAAGATGAACCAAAAGTGGAAACAAATAGGGCAGAGTCCAAGAGATTTTTCAACTATTAAACTTCAGTTGTCCTTTCTCTGGAGGCAGAGGTTACTCTCAGCATCACTATGTAACACTAATCATGAAATGTTCCACCATAAATGAGCTCTGCTGACTTTCAGTGTTGGGAGTTTCCATAATGTAGCCATAAATAACAAATTGCCCTCATGGTTGATTTTAGTCTCCAGATCTGCTAAGACCTCCTGTCCTCAATGCCCAACTCTAAATTAGATGGTTGGACTCTCTGGCATGTCTACCGTCTAAGATTATGAGGTTTGGCACCCTATCCTGAGATTTAGTGTAGTTCACCCCTACCCTGAAATAGACATTCTAATCAGGAATGATAGCTCTTATCTTCAAGAAGCCCAGCACAAAGCAAGACCAATTTGGGCCAGGACAAATGCTTTTTTACATAGGGGTACACTTTTCAAGAAGTATGGTACAAGACATTTAATATTACAACTTGGGGAAAGAAATTATTAGGCTGTGTTAAAAATTAGGTACTTCTTTGTAATACATAGTTGGTTGTTTTTGCAGATCCTGTGTTCCTTTTGTTAACAAATAGTCATAATTGCTATCCATTGCTGTATAGCAAAGTACCTGAAAACCTGATAGCTTAGGAAAACATACATTTATTCAATATTTCTGTGACTCTCTGGGTAAAGATCTCAAATTTACAGTAATCTCTGTAGGAACTACTGTTACATTAAGACTTGTCAGGGGCTGGAGAGTCTGATTTTAAGTTCACTTACACCTCATTTTCTCTTCATGTGGGCCTCTCCATAAATTGTCCAGTTGTCCCCCTAAAATTTCACCTGTTTTGAAAGAAGCAAAGAGCTTCCAAGCAGGAAGCCAGAGTCTTTGTGATCTAACTTAAGAACTGGCATCCCATCACTGTTGCGATATTTTCTTTGTTATTGGAAGGATTCATTAGAGCCATGTGGTATTTAAAGGGAAGGATTTCATAGGGTGCAAATATCAGAGCATGGAGACTAATGGAATTGTGGTTGTCTTCTGTCCTCTTGGATAATTATATTTCATTGACTACACTAAGCAACTTGCCCTCTTGACTATTCTCAATATCTCAAGACTAGATAGAATCAGAGGGTGTTATGTTATGTCTGAATAATAGAATCAGAGGGATATATGTTATGTCTGAAAGACTCTGGAAGAAGCCAGATTTGTTTTTTGTTTTTTTGACATTTGTTTATTTTTGAGACAGAGTGCAAGCGGGGGAGGGACAAAGAGGAAGACACAGAATCCAAAGTAGGCCCTCTGCTGGAAGTTCAGGTCCTCACATGGGGCTCCAACTCATGTACTGTGAGATCATGACCTGAGCCAAAGTTGGAGGCTTAACCAACTGAGCCATGTGCCCCAGAAGCCAGATTTGTTCACTCCAAGCATTTTTGTCCTTAGGATAAGAGTTTAAATAGCTGGAGCTGGGAGAATCCAGGGAAATTAGTCATGAAGTTTAAATGGACTTACAGAGATACTTGGCAGTGGTAAAAGGAATTTGCTTTGAGTAGGAAATACAAAAGTCTCTTTTATTGGATGCTAATTCTTACTACTCATCTTGTGTATTTGTTTTTTAATTCTTCATCATCAATTTAGCTGGTAATGAATCTTGTCCTCAACCTCAGACCTCTGAACATCTGGCAGCCATAGAAATAATGAAACTGAAACATATTTTGATTCTGCAAAATAAAATTGATTTGGTAAAGGAGAGTCAGGCTAAAGAACAGTATGAACAGATACTTGCATTTGTACAAGGTAAGACTGTAATATTTAATAAGTGTATGAGTCATTTTCAGAGGTATTTAACCCAGAAGTCTTAGTATAATTATAAAAACAGTGAATTGAAGAGTTATAACCCTTATTTCTCTGCCTACAACTTTACACTTTTATTGCTTTTAGCCATCTGACAGAAGTAGTAAAATGTTGAATTTGATGAAATTTGTATATGAGCCAGAAAACAAGTTCTATTCTATAAATGTTACCAATTGATTTAGGGGCATTTTGTTTTGAGAGGTAAACACTTGTTTTTGTCAATGTCATAACTTTTTATCATGATAATAAAACATGAAACACGTCATGAATTTGTGTTTCATCTTTGCCTAGGGTGCCAGGCGAATCCTCTATTAATAAAATCTTAGCACATGTTCTGCTATCAACACCAGCACCAATCATATGTTTAAAAAAAACTCTTCCCAGTGATGGTAACATGAATGAAAGCATCTTTTTTTTTTTTTTTCCTGTTCTATTCTCTTTATTCTAACTCTGCTTCCTCTCATGGAGTATCTATTTCCAGAATTGGAACTGATGGTACTTTAATCTTTTTTTTTTTAATTTTTTTTTCACATTTCTTTACTTGAGAGAGAGAGAGAGAGAGAGAGAGAACAAGTGGCAGAGAGGCAGAGAGAGAAGGAGACACAGAATCCAAAGCAGGCTCCAGGCTCTGAGCTGTCAGCACTGAGTCCCATGTGGGGCTCAAACTGACAAACCGTGAGATCATGACCTGAGCCCAAGTCAGATGCTTAACCGACTGAGCCCCCCAGGTGCTGCCAGGGCTTTAATCTTTGTAGTGATCCTTTCACAAAAACCTATTTTTCTTATTTGGGGCAAGATAAGAATATACTTTGCACATACATATTTGGACAATATACTTTGGTTCCTTGTTGTTTTTTTCCTTGTCAGAGGACTGGCTATATTTGCCAGATTATGTATGTAATTCCCCTACGGAGCATAGTATTTGCTTTTAGAGGTGAAAACAAACAAAATATTATGTATCTTTCTAAACAGAATGATTACTTCTCATATGTTGTTGACCTTTTGTGTAGAGATGCTGGAATACCTATGTTAGTGATCTTAATTGCTTTGTCAAATGTGAATAACAGTTTCTATAGAACTTTGTCAAATTTTGATCTTTGTGGTTTCTCATATAGGTACAGTAGCAGAAGGAGCTCCTATTATTCCAATTTCTGCTCAACTGAAATATAATATTGAAGTTGTCTGTGAGTATATTGTAAAGAAAATTCCAGTACCTCTAAGAGACTTTACTTCAGAACCTCGACTTATTGGTAAGGAGTTAACTTTTTAGCCTTTAACTTTTGACTGTATCTTTTCACATTGTTGATCCACTGTGTTTCAAATACACTCACATTATAAGGTACTAGAACATTATGAGTGTTCTAGGGATTAGGACTTCAGTGTGAATTATTAAGTATGGAAAAGTGCGATAGACAAATATGTAGGTGGCTAATTATTAAGGGTGAGGGCAGGCATTTTTTTGTCCCAGAAAAGTCATCCTTTCACATAATTATACACATATACTATTATGTTCTCATCAAATAGTTACATTGTACTTCATAGATACAGCATAAAAACATGTCAATTACTGACCTAGTAGATTTCATTTTGCAGTATAAGAAACTGCATTAGGGATTGGGATGATAATATTTCCCTACAAAGTCACCTGTAAGATAGAGATGTCAAGGGGCTGCTCATGTATAAAAGCTAACTTGAGTTAGTATTTCTTCTAATTAAAATAACAGGATAAGCTTTATGGTTTCTTTCCTTTCTTCCCTATCCTCTTTACAGTTATTAGGTCTTTTGATGTCAACAAACCTGGCTGTGAGGTTGATGACCTTAAAGGTGGTGTGGCTGGTGGCAGTATTTTAAAGGGTGTATTAAAGGTAAACTGATTGCAACCCCTTGCTTCTTAAATGGAAAAATATATATATAGTTGAACAAAATCTGAAACTTAATTTTATAACAATGTACTGTTTTATTTACTGCTTTGTATTTTACATATGTCTGGTGTAATAAAAATAGATTTCTTATATGTAGTTGCCTAATAATAGAGTGGTTATTAACCTTATAACTTTTTTACATTGTTAAATTTTTTATCCTTTTTAAAGAAATGTTTGAAATTATTGTTGCAAGTAGATGCCTTTTCATATTAGCAATCTACCAATTTAAGGGTCTATTTTAAATTCTCTCTTCTATGTTTTAGGTGGGCCAAGAGATAGAAGTCAGACCTGGCATTGTTTCCAAAGATAGTGAAGGAAAACTCATGTGTAAACCAATCTTTTCCAAAATTGTATCACTTTTTGCAGAACACAATGATCTTCAGTATGCTGCTCCAGGGGGTCTTATTGGTAAAAATTTTCCTTTCATCCCTAGCTTTTATTACTGGTTAG
Source organism: Lynx canadensis (assembly GCF_007474595.2). NCBI lineage: Eukaryota > Metazoa > Chordata > Mammalia > Carnivora > Felidae > Lynx > Lynx canadensis. Next base: position 1,230,838 of record NC_050200.1, on the reverse strand, counting down.
TCATGTTACTTTTTGTGTGTAATGGGTTAAGACTATTTATCTCTAATTCAGTATTTTAATTCAGTATGGAAAAGTGAGATAGACAAATATGTAGGTGGCTAAGTTGTTGATTTTAGATTGTAATATATTTTATGTGTTTCTTAGAAAATATTTTTATGTAGTGGGCTCCCTGGGCTCCTCAGTCGTTAAGTGTCCAATTGGTGCAGATCATGATCATTGTCCTGAGATCAAGCCCTATGTCACCCTCTGCACTTACTGTGGAGACTGCATGGGATTCTTTCTCTCCCTCTCCATCTGACCCTCTGCTGTGTGTGCACACTCTTGCTCTCTTAAAAAAGAGAGTGAGAGAGACGAAGGGAGGGAGGGAGGCAGGGAGGGAGAAAGAATTAAAAGTGTATTTTTATATAGAAAGAATAATACATGGTGGTTGTTGTGGGGTAAGCTAAATACTAGCAAAGTTTAATGATTTAGCATTTAAAAAACTTCACTAAAGTAAATGCATTTTATTTACGCTTCAAACTCTTTTGTTATTTGTTTGCTTTTTATGTAAATTTTACAATTGGAAAGTTACCCACAAGTATCACCTGTATCATGAGATCATGTTTGTGCTGAGGTTGACAATGAAAGTTACTATTTTGAAGGAACTGCTAAATTAATACATGGGTATTCTAGTTCCTTACACACTGGTTACACATATCCAGGAAAAATCAAAATTTTAGGAGAGATTCTGTTGATAGTTTTCTTTTGTATTAAAGGAGAATTTATCTTTTGGTTTTATGTGTTTTAGCTATATATTTCATAGATCACTTTGAAAATGTCATCTAGGGGAGCCTGGGTGGCTCAGTTGGTTAAGCAGCCGACTTCACCTCAGGTCATGATCTCGCGGTCTGTGAGTTCGAGCCCCGCGTCTGGCTCTTTGCTGACAGCTTAGAGCCTGGAGCCTGTTTCAGATTCTGTGTCTCCCTCTTTCTGACCCTCCCCCGTTCAGGCTCTGTTTCTCTCTGTCTCAAAAATAAATAAACGTTAAAAAAATTAAAAAAAAAAAAGAAAGAAAATCTCATCTAACTTAATCATGGTACAAGTTTCTGATGAGAAATAGTCTAAATATTATTGAGGCTTCCTTGTGCATTTTCAGTTGCATCTTATTGCCTTGCAATAGTTTGTGATTTTTGGTCAGTATAAGTTTATTTTTAATTCCAGTATAGTTAACATACAGTGTTACAGTTCAGATATACAGTACAGTGATCAGTAATTTTATACAGGGGCACCTGGCTAGCTCATTTGGTAGAGCATGAGACCCTTGATCTCAGGGTTGTGAGTTCAAACTCCATGTTGGGTGTAGAGATTAGACAACAATAAAATCTTTTAAAATGTAATAACAATAATAATTCTATACATTACTGAGTCCTCACCATGAAAAGTGTACTCTTGACTCCATCACCTATTTAACCCATCCTCTACGTACCTCCTCTCTGGTAATCATCAGTTTCTTCTCTGTAGTTAAGAATCTGTTTTTTGCTCTTTTTTTTTATTTGTCCATTTGTTTTATTTCTTAAGTTCCCCATATGAGTGAAATCAGAGGCTGTTTGTCTGTCTCTAACTGACTTCACTTAACGAAGCCTCTAGATCCATCCATGCTGTTGAAAATGGCAAATTTTCATTCTTTTTTATGGTGTAGTGTACATATATGTATGGCGCATCTTTTGCATTTTATAGATGGACATAGGCTGCTTCATATTTTGGTTATTATAAATAATGGTGCAGTAGACATAGCAGCGCATATACCTTTTTGAACCAGTGTTCAAAATTCATATTCTTTAGCTAAATACCCAATAGTGGAATTAACGGACCATATAGTAGTTGTTAACTTTGTGAGGAAACTTCCTACTGTTTTCCAGAGTGGCTGAACCAGTTTGTAGTCCCACCAACAGTGTAAGAGGATTCCTTATTTTCCACATTCTCACCAATACCTGTTTTTTGTTTTGTTTTGATTTGTTTTGTTTTGTTTTAGCCATTCTGACAAGTGAAAACTCATTGTGGTTTTCATTTGCATTTCCCTGATAATGGGTGATGTTAAGCATCTTTTCATGTGTTTGTCGGCCATCTGTAAGTCTTCTTTGAAAAAAATATCTGTTCATGTTTTCAGCCCATTTTTTAACTGGGATATTTGTTTATGGGGATGATGAGCTGTATAAGGTCTATATCAGTTCTTTATATATTTTATTTTTTTTTAATTTTTTTTTTTAACGTTTATTTATCTTTGAGACACAGACAGACAGAGCATGAATGGGGGAGGGTCAGAGAGAGAGAGAGAGACACAGAATCCGAAACAGGCTCCAGGCTCTGAGCAGTCAGCACAGAGCCCGACGCGGGGCTCGAACCCACGGACCGCGAGATCACGACCTGAGCTGAAGTCAGACGCTTAACCTACTGAGCCACCCAGGCGCCCCAGTTCTTTATATATTTTAGATACTAATCTCTTACTGAATATATTATTTGTAAAATATCTTCTCCCATTCTGTAGGTTGCTTCTTAGTTTTATTAATCATTTCCTTTGTTATTTCAACTTTTTTTTCCTTCAGTATTCTTTTTGTTTCTCTTCTCTGCCTCTGGGACTTTGTGCATTTGTCGGCACGCTTGATTTTGGTCATGCTGAGACTGTTCATTTTTATTTTTTATTTTTGCTCAGAATGAATAATCTCAATTGACCTATCTTCAAGTTTGCCCATTCTTTTTCCTGTTTCATAATGCTGTTGAGCCGCTTTGATGATGGCTCCTTTCAACTATTAGTGCTTTCCAACTCCAGAATGTCACTTGGTTTCTTCATATTGTGTATGTCATCTATTTGAGACATCTTTTTCATACTTTTCTTTCAATTCTTTAGACATAATTTTCTTTAGTCTTTACATATATTTAAAATATGCCGACTTAGTCTTTGTTTAGTAAGCCTAAGATCTCTAGGTCTTCATGAACAGTTGTTTTAAAATTGCTTTTGTTCCTATGTAGGGGCCATACTTCTTGCCTTGCCAGTCTGTCTCATGGCTTTTTTTTTTTTTTTTTTTTACTTTTTAAAATAGTTTTTTATTTATTTTTGATAGAGAAAGAGCGCAGGGGTGGGGGCAGAGAGGGCGGGAGAGAGAATCCCAAGCAGGCTGTGTGCTGTCTGTGCAGAAGAGCATTTTGGGAATTGACTTACAAATGGTAATGGGAAGATCATGACTTGAGCTGAAGTTGGACAGTCAACCTACTATGCCACCAGGTGCTCAGTATGTCTCATCACTTTCTATTGAGCAACATTTTAAATGATATAATGTGTCACCTCTAGAGAGTAGATTCTCTCCTCTCCTAAGGGTTTCTTCTGCTGCTGTTATTATTGAAAACAAAGTCATTTGTTAATTTACTGACTTTCTGAGGTAAGTCTATAATGTCTGCTTTTCTTTGCATGTGCACTCTTTGAAGTGTGGCTTGGTTGGCTTACTCAGCTAGTAATTGTACAGAAAGAAATTTCCTTAATACCTAGAACCAATAAGTCTCAATCTTTGCTAAAAGTTCTATTGATGCATGCTTTGAGCTCTGAGCTAGGCAATTAACAACTCTGTCTCATCCTTCATTTTCATTATAAGACCAACTAGATGAGAGAGTTTAAAGCATTATCAGATCTTTCCTCTTCATATCTTCTGTTCATTTTTTTTTAATTGGAGTATATGTTTTTGGTGGTGTTGTGTTATATAAGTTATTTGTATATTTTAGATACTAATCTCTTGGTGAATGTATTATTTGCAAAATATCTTCTCCCATTCCGTAGGGATGCACAGCCCTACACACACATGTTATTCACTGGATTTGTAGGAATATGTCAAACTTTTCAAATCTCCCATGGACACAAAAGCTTTTCCTTCTTTTTTTTTTTTTTTTCCTGAATTTATTTATTTTGAGAGACAGCATGTGCATTTGAGTGGGGAGGGGCAGAGAGAGAGAATCCCAAGCAGGTTCCAATGTCTCAAGCAGACTATGTGGAATGAGATCATGACCTGAGCCCCAAAACCAAGAGTCAGACACTTAACTGATTGAGCCACCCAGGTACCCTAACCTGTTCTTTAAAAAAAAACAACCAACCAGACAACTTTTTGGTTAATGTGTTGTTTGCCACCAACTGTTATCCTTCAGTTACATAAGGAAAAAAAATTTTTATATTAGGCATCCAGATAATCTTGAAAAGTGGAATCTTCCAGGAAAACATCAAACTAACCAAATGATAGTCCTCTGGGAGTCAGGCTTACCTTTCTAGTTTGTTTAACAAAAATATAGCTTTTATTGTAGCAGAAACTTAAATTTTATAAATACAGTGTAAATCTTTTCATGTTTTATTGGAAATGCTGTTCACACTTTAACATACTTTAACTTGGTAAATATTGTAGAGAGAAGGAAAAACTAACTAGATTCAAGACATGTGAAAGAAAACTGTCTATAACCCCGTGTCTAAACTTAGAAATGAGGTCTTAAATTGGTTAGTAAATTAAGATTTAATTTGATCTCAACTCTTTTACAACGTGTCTAGAAACTAGAAGCTAGGAAATGTTTCAGCGAATTTGGGAGAAAGTTGTGTGATGTTGAAAATTATTACTTTACTATTTAAGTTTTTAAAAGGAATTGCATGAATTGAAGGGAGAAAGAAAGCTACTATCCTTGCTACTTTCCAGGACAAATGCAGGTTGGTTAACAACAGTCACAGAGATGATGAGTTATGGTTGGCCTAGGACAAGTTAAAATGTCATTTAGTTTTTACTGTTCTTACTGATATTCAGATGTTCTTTTCTTTTTTTAATATTATTTTTTGTTTTAAATATGTTTTACTTATATCTGAGAGATCAAACTACTAGCAGGGGAGGGACAGAGAAAGAGGGAGACACAGAATCTGAAGCAGGCTCCAGGCTCTGAGCTGTCAGCGCAGAGCATGTTGTAAGGCTCAAACAAACGGACCCTGAGATCATGACCTTAGCCAAGATCAAACGCTTAATTGACTGGGCTACCCAGGTGCTCCTGAAATTCAACGTGATTTCTTCAGGAAATACTCCACAAAATGCGTCAAGCCTTTGGTTATATTCCCCAACTTTAGAAGTGATTCTGACTTTTTTGTCAATTCTTCATTGTGTGTATGGAAAAGAACCTGGAAGGCCTTTACCACATCATTTTACTGACACTTTTTACTTGTTATACTTTATTATATGTGTATAATAATAAAAGCTCACTGTATATGACTGGATATTTTTTTTTTGATGAACAAGGAAATTCTGGGAATGTTTTTGTGTAACTTTTTATTGTACCTATTATATACAAACATACAAGAATGGTGTAATGACAATCCTGTATACCTGCCAACCAACATCAACAATTGCCCGTTTTATTTCTGCAAATCAGTCATAATAAACTTTGTAATTTATCAATTTTAAGATTGACTATCTTATTAAATGAAATTTGTTTTCTGTTAAGCAGTTATTCCTTTAGAATTTAAATCAATCTTTTTATTCTTAAATTTTCATCAAGGCCAATGTTCTTGTGTTTTTAGACAAATCAGGGATTTGCTTGAAGGGGAATTGTACTACCAGATTTTGATTATGTAGCTATAATATGGTATGAATATACTATAATTTAATTAAATTGTATAGAACACATGTACTGCTTTGACTAACTTTTAAGTTTCTAAACATTTTAAGAAATAGAAAGTTGGAATGTGTGATATACATATCTTATTCACATTAGGAGTTGGAACAAAAATTGACCCCACTTTGTGCCGGGCTGACAGAATGGTAGGACAGGTGCTTGGTGCAGTTGGAGCTTTACCGGAGATCTTCACAGAATTGGAAATCTCCTATTTCCTACTAAGACGACTTCTAGGTGTACGCACAGAAGGAGACAAAAAAGCAGCAAAGGTATATCCTTTTTGTATTTCAGAAACACAACAGGATGTTTCAACCACTTCCATTTTCCTCTTTTTTATTTTTTGGAAGAACTTTTTTTTCTTATACAACTTTTCTTTAATATTTATTTATTTTTGGGAGAGAGAGAGACAGAGTCAGAGCGGGAGCAGGGGAAGGGGCAGAGAGAGAGGAAGGCACAGAATCCAAAGCAGGCTCTGGGCTCCGAGCTGTCAACACAGAGCATCATGTAGGGCCCCAGTCTGTGAACCATGAGATCATGACCTGAGCCTAAGTTGGACACTCAACCGACTGAGACACCCAAGTGCCCCACTTTTTTAAGTTTTATTTGTTTTAAGAGCAAGAGAGATAGAACTAGCAAGGGTGGGGCAGAGAGAGGGGAAGAAAGAGACTCCCAAGCAGGCTCCACACCAGCCACACAACCCTTTGTGGGGCTTGAAACCACAAACTGTGAGGTTATGACCTAAGCCAAAACCAAGAGGTGTACATGTAACTGGCTGAGCCACTCAGGCACCCCAATTTCCCTCTTTTATATTAAAATGGAATTAGTGGTGCCTGGGTAGCTTAGTTTATTAAATGTCTGATTCTTGATTTCAGCTCAGGACATTGAGTGCCGTGTCAGATTCAGCGCAGAGCCTCCTGGGATTCGCTCTCCCTCTCTCCCTGCCCCTCTTGCCCGTGCTCTTTCTCTTAAAATAAGTAAATAAAATTAAATTAAAAAACAAAATATATTTTTTTTTAATTTTTTTTTCAACATTTATTTATTTTTGGGACAGAGAGAGACAGAGCATGAACGGGGGAGGGGCAGAGAGAGAGGGAGACACAGAATCGGAAGCAAGCTCCAGGCTCTGAGCCATCAGCCCAGAGCCCGACGCGGGGCTCGAACTCACGGACCGCGAGATCGTGACCTGGCTGAAGTCGGACGCTTAGCCGACTGCGCCACCCAGGCGCCCCACAAAATATATTTTTTAAAAGTATAAGATAGAATTACAAAAAGTTGACTAATTCGAAATTTTCTATATAGCAACCAGTCATAAGTCAAGTTACAGGTTTTTTTTTTTTAAGTGTGTTTGTGTCACAAATTTTAAAGACTGACTTCCTGGTATACATGTGACTTTAAAAAATTTTTTTTTGGTGAGATTTGGGTGACAGTGATAAAGTATAAATGTATAATCTTTTTGTAGATAGAGCACTTTGGTGATAGTTATCAGTAGCAAAAGAGCAATATAGAAGTTCTACATTAACTTTTACTGGATTTTTTTTTTTTCAACGTTTATTTATTTTTGGGACAGAGAGAGACAGAGCATGAACGGGGGAGGGGCAGAGAGAGAGGGAGACACAGAATCGGAAGCAGGCTCCAGGCTCTGAGCCATCAGCCCAGAGCCTGACGTGGGGCTCGAACTCACGGACCGCGAGATCGTGACCTGACTGAAGTCGGACGCTTAACCGACTGCGCCACCCAGGCGCCCCTGGATTTTTTTATAGTAGCAGAAATATTTTCTGTACCCCATTATGACTGTTACATTTTAAATTACATTTTAAATTCCAGTTTTACTTTAGATCTTACTAGTGGTTGACCAGATGCTTAAAATTTTACCTTATGTATATGCAATGTTAAATTGGATACAGTATTTCCATTATAGTAGTCAAAATTCTGTATAAACATAGTCATAAAGTGCTTTTCATATTAGAACAATTATGATCATTAAAAAAATAAAGATTGTTTCCAGCATGAGTCATGTGTTTATAAAATTTATGTTTGTCATTTTGGGGAGAGTTTCTCTAATAATGATACTTTTTTTTTTGTTTGTTTGACTTTAATGAAATAATGAAGACCTTAAAAACAATTATCTGAACTTGAACATTAGGCTGTAAGTATGGACAAGAGCAGTAAGCAGTATAGAGGCTAGTAATTATTAATTACTAGAAATATAACACAAGTTATGTAGTAGGTGTTACCCAATTTTACAGGAGTCAGATAGTTACAATATGTAGTTTAGTTTGCATTTTAATGGAGTTAGACCTCCCAAGCCCACCTATTATATTATTCTTGTCTTGCTGCCTCTTTCAAGAAATTGTGTATACCGTCTCTAACACAAGTCTCTTCATAATTTTAAGAGTTTCATCTATGTTATATTTAGTAGCTTATTTTAATGGTAGACCATATGTATGTTCATTTAGTGCTAAATAAATCTTTTGTTTTGATACTTGTAGGATATATAGACTTCAAATCTCATTAAATGTAATTTGTGCAGAATTTTTTTTATAGTTTATTTTTTTCCAACAGTATGTGCTAAATTTTCACTTTGAGAAAACATTTTACTAATATAATGGTTTGTTTTTTTTCTTATTTCCCTAGGTGCAAAAGCTCTCTAAGAATGAAGTGCTTATGGTGAACATAGGGTCCCTGTCAACAGGAGGAAGAGTTAGTGCAGTCAAGGCTGATTTGGGTAAAATAGTTCTCACTAATCCTGTGTGCACAGAAGTAGGGGAAAAAATTGCCCTTAGCCGAAGAGTTGAGAAACATTGGCGGTAAGTGTGTCAGCTTTGCCACTGTTTTAATCAAGAAAAACAGGAAGAGCCCCTAGCTGACTCAGTCTCAGAAAAGCATGTGACTCTTAATCTCAGGTTCGTGGGTTCAAGTCCCACATTGAGTGTAGAGGTTACAAAAGAAAGAAAGAAGTAAACTTAAAAACAGCCTATTTTCTTGTGGTTTATTCATTCTTGACACTGTACATATACAATTATGCACACTTCTCCTTTTTTAAAACATTTAGAAAAAATTTAATTGCAGTATAGTTAATATGCAGTGTAATAGTTAGTTTCAAGTATACAGCATGGTGATTCAACACTTCCATACATATCTGGTCCTCATAAGTGCCCTACTTAATCTCCATCCCTACGCATTCACTCTTCTCCCCATCCACCTCCGATCTGGTAACCATCTGTTTGGTCTCTAGAGTTAAGAGTCTGTTTCTTGATTTGCCTCTCATTTGTTTTGTTTCTTAAATACCACATATGAGTGAAATCACATGGTATTTGTCTTTGACTGACTTATTTCACTTAGCATTATACTCACTAGCTCCTTTCATATCCTTGCAGATGGCAAGATTTCATTCCTTTTGATGGCTGAATAATATTTTATTATGTATATATATGTGCCACTTTTGTTTGTTTGTTTGTTTGTTTGTTTGTTTGTTTGTTTGTTTGTTTGTTTAAAGAGAGAGTAGGAGCGGAGAGGGAGAAAGATACAAAAAAGAATCCTAAACAGGCTCCACACTCAACATGGAGCCTGGTGCGGGGCTGCATCCCATGACCCAGTGACCATGAACTGAGCTGAAATTAAGGGTCAGACGTTCAACCAACTGAGCAACTCGTGCACTTCTATACCATTTCTTCTTTAACCATTAATAAGTCAGTGGACATTTTCTCTGATTCCATAATTTGGCTATTGTAAATAATGTTGCTATAAACATAGGGGTGCATGTGTCACTTTGAATTAGTACTTTTGCATTCTTTTGGTAAATTTCTAATAGTGCAGTTGCTGGATCATAGGGTAGTTCTGTTCTTAGTTTTTTTTTTGTTTGTTTGTTTTTTGTTTTTTTTGGTTCTTAGTTTTTTGAGGAACCTCCACACTGTTTTCCAGAGTGGCTGTACCAGTTTGCATTCCCACCAACAGTGCAAGAGGATTCCTTTTTCTCCACATCCTCATCAACACTTGTTTCTTCCTTTTCCTTGAATTCAGTGGTTTTCATGGCTTTAATTGTCAGCTATGTATTTATATAACTGAAATCTGTATTTCCAATCCTAATTTGTAAACCTGTAGTTCAGTTTTTTACTTCATATACTGCAACTGGCTGACTTTCCTTTATCTCAGACACATGTACAAAATCAAACAATTCAGAATCTTTTGACTTTTTATCTGTGTACTGTATTCACACACACACCCACAACTTAGTTTTGTGTTTTGTCTTTTAAACCTCTGATTATGGGGCGCCTGGGTGGCGCAGTCGGTTGAGCGTCCGACTTCAGCCAGGTCACGATCTCGCGGTCCGGGAGTTCGAGCCCCGTGTCGGGCTCTGGGCTGATGGCTCAGAGCCTGGAGCCTGTTTCCGATTCTGTGTCTCCCTCTCTCTCTGCCCCTCCCCCGTTCATGCTCTGTCTCTCTCTGTCCCAAAAATAAATAAACGTTGAAAAAAAAATAAAAATAAAAAAAAATAAACCTCTGATTAGTTTGCATAGTCTGTACCTCTTACTATTTCAGTATGTATAAGAGTAATGTTAGTGTATTTAACCACTTCTAGAATTTTAACATTGACAAAAATACTAAAATCTGCATTTCAGATAGTAATTTTATCTTTGTCTCAATATTGTTGTTTATTTTCCTCACTTCAACCCTAGGATCACACATTTCACTTCCCTTTTGTTTCTACAAATCTTTTTTATAGGGAGCTTTCTTAGCCTTTCTTTATCTTAAAATGAATTGACATTTAAACAATACAACCCACTTAATTTCTCATGTTAAAATTGAAGTTATGTGTTCAAGGCCAGACAGTGGTATGTCCTTATTAGGAATCACATGCTGAGAGCATACAAAATCTGAATACATCTACTTCATGAGGCTAATTTTGTTCATCCTAATAAGTTGTCTGTAACAAACCTCTTTTTACACTTGCAACTCATAAACTATCTATAGGGAGAACATTGGACTCTGCAAATAGCATATTCCTCCCAAACACTTTCTGTTGGTTATTCCTTATTATTATTTTTTTAATTAAGTAATCTCCGTGCCTAAAATGGGCCTTAATTTATAATCCCAAAATCAAGAAATCACATGCTCTACTGACTGACCCAACCAATATTGACCTTGTCTCTAGAAATAACCAAATCATGTTTTCTTTAACTCTCTCACTTCTTTACATTTATCACTCCGAATTCCCTATTTCTTATTTATTTATATATGTCTGTCTATTTGTGTGACTCAAAGGTGACTCAGAAATATTTACTCAGTGAATTATGATCCATTACTGTTTGTTTTTATGTTGATGCTCATCACCCACAATAGCCAATAGAAGTCTCTTCAGTTTATTCTTAGGTTTGTTTGAAATGACCCCAGAGCACGTTCTTACTGTGATATAAATTGTGTGACCTCAGCTTTTTCTCTACCTTTGCCTAGACTCAACCATTTATGTCTTTGTGTTCAGAAACAAAGATTTACATGTGCTCATTGTTCCCAGTCTTCTAAGTCTATACATTTGTGACACCTGGTTGTCCTTTTTGCTTCTCCTCAGATTATTTACTGAATCTATCCCTTCCATCCTGAATGTAGCCCATTTTACACTGAAGCTGTTGAAAGCTTCCTGGCTTGTGCTTTCTTTTTTCTGTGACTTTATTTTTTTTTAGTTTTTTTAAATGTTTTATTTTTTTTTGAGAGAGAGAGGCGGGGGCAGGAAGGGGGGGAGAATATGAGTGGGGGAGGGGAATAGAGAGAGAGGGAGACACAGAATCCAAAGAAGGCTCCAGGCTCTGAGCTGTCACCACAGAGCCTGAGGCGGAACTCGAACCCACGAACCTTGAGATAATGACCTAAGCTGAAGTCGATGCTTAACCGAGCCACCAGGTGCCCCTGTTTTCTGGGACTTTAATGCTTGGCCAAATATAATCTCCAAACATTTCATCATACTATTCTCAAAAATTTCTAGTAATTCCTCACATTTCTTAATACTAAAGGCTTTTGTACAAGCTTGCTTCAATCTGTATGATTTTTTCTTTGCTTCTTCCATGTAAACCCTCATAACCATACTTATACTTTTTCTCAATGCACTCATAATTATGAGTTGCCTTTGGTTCTCTGTTCTTTTCTCACTATCTTTGTCATAGATTCATCTTTGATGCCCCGTACCCCATGCTGATTTTACCATTTATCATCTATAAAATGATAATTTTATAGCTTACTACTATATTTCTAGTAAGCTAAAATTTCTAGCTTACTACTAATATTAAGAAGTGTTTTATTACCTTGTAAGTAATTAATCCTGTTTGTGATGATTTATGCTCATTTAATTTTAGCATTTCCTCTATTAGGAGTATTATTTCCATGGTATTTAAATAAGTATAAATAATACAAATTGTTAGAGACCTTCATATGGAGCACCTCAGTTAGTAGAATGATACATTTCCTGAATTCCAGCAAGTTTTTATAAAAACAAGAATCTTTTTAGTCTGTCCACTACATTATTATAAGAGAACTCTATCCAAATGAAATTTATTTCCTAAAAGAAATAAGTAAACATCTGAATTGTCCCCTTAACATTCCTTTTAACTACTAAAGTACACATAATACTAACCATCTTAACTAAATTTTTTTAAAGTTTTTATTTTTAAGTAACCACTTCACCTAATGTGGGCTTGAGCCCACAACTCCAAAATTGAGAAATGACATGCTCCACTGACTGAGCCAGTCAGGTTCCCCTATCTTAACCAAATTTTAAATGTACTGCTTTTGGTATTTAGTACATTCACAATGTTATGCAGCCATCACTATCACCCACACTGAGAACCCTTCATTTGCAAAACTGAATCTGTGTATCCATGAAACAATGACTCTAGTCCCTCATCCAGTGCTGAAAACCCTGGGTAATTTGTCATAGAGTCATATCCAGAGTTCATGCATTGGTGTACTTATATCAAAATTTCCTTCGTGTTTAAGTTATATAACATTTTGTTTATCCACTTAACCATGAATGAACACTTGTATTGCTTCCACTTTTTGGCTGTTGTGCTTGATGTTATGAACATGGGGCACAAATATCTATATTTGTGTCCCTACTCTTAACTCTTTTTTGGGTATATGCCCCAAAGTGGGTTGCTGGATCATAGCATGATTCTGTTTTCAGTTTATGAAGCACCCCACACATACCATTTATCATAGCAGCTCTACAGAATTATAGTATGTTTTGTTTTTCATTTCTTTCAAGGTATTTCCTGATTTCTCTTGTGTTATCTTCCTTGCTCCATTGGTTGTTAAAATATTTATTGTTTGATTTCCGTATATTTGTAGATTTTCCTATTTTCCTTCTACTACTAATTACTAGTTTAATTCCATTGCATTTAGAAATGGAATTTTAGATAATAAGATGAAACTTATTTTTCAGACTTTTAAATGCAGTAAGTTCTGGTAACCTAACATATGGTCTGAACTAGAGAATGTTCTGTTGGAACTTGGCAAAAAGGATATACTGCTGGTGATGCTTGTATGTTCTTTTTTAAAGATATAGGGAAACATAAAAATGATCCATTCAAAAGAGCAAAATCTCTAGAAACCATCCCAAAGAAGCACAAGCTATGGACTTGAGAAACACTTTTAAAAAACTGTCTTAAATAAGTAAGTACAGAGTACTAAATGAGAGCACAACAATCTGAAGGAAAAACAGGGAAAATGATAATATAAACAAAATGGGAGTTACAAAGAGACTCTTTTAAAAACTAAACTGGAGCTGAAAAGTACAAGGACAGTTTAAAACCTCCTGAGGAAAAAAGCAGATGGGAGCAAAATCCTTTTTCTCATTTCCCTGTTCTTTATGTGCTTTGTGATCTTTATTAGTTTTTTTTTTTTTTTTAATTGGACATTTGAACAAAAAGCTACCTCTCCCCGATTGACTTCATGTAGGAAAAGACCTTCTCTAATCAACCCATTATCAAGGTTTAATGTTCTTTTGAGTCATCTTTCCTACAGCTGTGTGTGTTCTTTCACTCAATTCTCCAATATACACAGCCACTTTAAATGTCTTAAGTTTTCTGAATCTCATCTTTTAATTTTTTGAGCTTAATTTACTATATCCTCTTAGTCTCTTTCTTCCAGGCATTCTGTAGTCCTCTGAGGTTTTCACTCATTGTGGTCCCAAGCCATGGCTTTAAGGAATCTCTATCCTGACATGCGGCTGTGCCACAATTGTCTTAGCACTCTGAGACAGGATAAAGACTAATGCCTTGAGCAGCCAACAGACAAGTAGAACTTTGAAAATAAGGTCTGCTCTTCTCCTTCGAGCCCAGAACATTTGATTGGCTTCTTCTCATGTCTGCCACAGTGGATAAGAACATTGGCATCAGATTTTCTTCATTTTGAGTTTCCTCTTCTTTGTTGGTATTTGCTTAGTTGCTGTAGATCCACAGTAGATTATTACCTTGGTGTTTCTGTGGGAATATAAAAGCCACCTCAAGTCCTCCATATTGACAAGTTTTCTCCTTCACATACGTTCTTTAGAATTGTAGTTTTTATTTATATTTTGGGTGGGTTTTGTTCTAAAAGCTATAGTTGAGATACCAATTCAAGCTAGTTATTGACTAGACCAGACTTTGGTTACTAATGTCTTGTGGCATCTGGCTGGCTCAGTTGGTCGGGCATGGGACTCTTGATCTCAGGATTATGAGTTGAAGCCCACACAGCTTTTAGAGATTACCTTGTGCGGGGGGGGGGGGGGGGGGGGGGGGAAGTAATCTATTTATAGACTATATGTTCTAGTTCTTTACTTATTTGATTTCCCTTTACCTATTTCCTTTCACTTATTTACCTTTAAGACACTAATGTGTTGACGTATTGGGAAAATGACATTTTCTCAAGTAGAAAGGGACTGACAGTTCTTTTTTAATTAGGTTGATACGTTTTATCTAGTGGCACCGTTCCTTTTCAGGGATGTTAAGTGCTCTTACTTGTGGATTCTTAATGGGCAGGTATAATTTTTTAGAGAAAGGTAGGCATATGTATAGTAGCAACTTCTTGTTCCCTTTTCTTTGGTCATTCATGCTAGCCAAACCCATGTAGAAGTCTCTAGGAATTTAAGGAGATAATATAGCATTTTCTTTGTAGAGGAACACATTATGGAAACAGGTTTGAATTTAGAGGATAGTGAAAATCAGTTATTTTTGTGATGATGCTGATGAGATGAATTTAAAATTTGTGATTTCTTGGAGCACCTGAGTGGCTCAGTTGGTTGAATGTCTGGCTTCAGTTCAAGTCACAATCTCATGGTTTGTGGTTTCAAGCACTGCATGGGGCTCTTTGCTGACAGCTCAGAACCTGGAGCCTGGTTTGGATTCTGTCTTCTTCTCTCTACCCCTCCTTTGCTCAAGCTTTCTCTCTCTCTCTCTCTCTCTCTCTGTCTGTCTCAAGTAGGTAAACATTAAAATAAATAAAATTCATGATTTATTTTCTTTTCATTTTGCAGTTTAATTGGTTGGGGTCAAATAAGAAGAGGAGTAACCATTAAGCCAACAGTTGAAGATGACTGAACAATACTGGTTAAATAATACACATGGATAGAGTTGTAATTTCTCTTAACAACCTGGGGAGATAATTTCAAAGTGATGTTGGTGAATATATTCCAAAATTCATTACTTTATTAGAAGCTGTAAGTTTATTCTCATCTTCTTGTGATGAAGATTTAACTTCTAAATAATAGAGTCTACAATAGATGTCAAAATTGTTATACTGCTGGATTTAATACATTTTAGCAGAAACTGAGTGTTGCTAAAGAGTGTCAGATTTATAGATCAATTCATGTTTGAAATGAAACAGCTACTAAACCCAAACTTTGCTAAGGAATACATATCACTGAACCTGTTTAAAATAAAGTTTTTTCTTCTCATTTTCTATGATATGTTTTTGCGTATTTCCAGACTTGAAGGGATTTTGTAGCTGTCAAAACCTGAAGATTCAAAGTCTCCATGAAAATAAGTTCCCTTTTGCCCCATATTTTATGCAGCCTTATCTTTAAAATTTAGAATGAAAATTATTAGGCTTAAATTAAATTGTCTTTTAGAGTATGAGTGCTCATTTACAGAAAAACCTTTTCTTCCTCTTATTCTGTTCCTAGATTGGAACACAGGAAGATCAAATCAGTGGTATTTAACTTCTCTTGGACTATTCCCAAAACTCAAAACATTCCCAAAACTCAAAACAGTGTTTCCCTATTTGCAAATATAATTTTACCAAATAACCCTGGATAAAGAAAAAGGTCCATTTGCCATTATTTTTGCTTTTTTTCTTAACCTTTCACTTGATACAATTAAAACATAGATTATAATAGTAGTTTTTTCTTGCCTATCAGATAGCAAGTATTTTTTTCTTATTCCTTAAAATACTTAAAGTTTAATGTTGCCAAAATTGGCATATGATGTTAATCCATATTGAAATAAATCAGAGGTTATAGAAGATGCTGATGTTATATGCACTTTGCCAAGTTTTTATTAGCTCCTGTATATTGAATAGTTATGAATTCACTCTTTAACTAGCCAATATATAGTAACAGTGCTTAAAAACTGATAACTGGTAATATATAGAGGCTCAAATCTTTTGTACTATTGGTTATACAAAATAAAAATTAAAAAGCATTAACATTTAGGCTGTTGGAGGTGTGTTTATGAATGTATTTACTTTAAGAAGAAAAACATTGTTTTATTGCAGAAATACGCATTCAGTTCTACATATGATTCCAGTAGCTTCACAGAGCCACTGAGTTCTTCCTCAGATTTCATACTAAGAACCCTTATAATCTTACACTGAACTGTACTAGTGCGCCTGGCTGGCTGAATTGGTAGATCATGCAACTCCTAATTTCAGGGTGGTGAGTTCAAACCTCGTAATGGGCATGCCAATCAAGTTCCATACCATCAGCACAGAGCCTGAGACTGGACTTGAACCCGTGAACCAGAGATCATGACCTAAGCTAAGATCAAGAGTCAGACACTTAACTGACTTAGCCACCCAGGTGTCCTAAGAGAAGAATTTATTAAGTACTAGTTATAGTGTTAGAATCTCCGTTTATGATAGAGGACTAATTTATTTTCCCTTATGCTGGTATGAATTTTTGCTTTATGTATGTTTGGATTAAGTACAGGTAAGTTGGACCAACTGTGTTTTACCATGAAATGTCTGTTTTCAGGTAGACAAACTTATCTACAATTAACATATCTATACCAGCATAATTTTTGTTAGTAACTACCTAGTATATCTTTTAATTTTGGGCTTTTGGTTTCAGCTGTAATTTTAGCCAATATTATAGCATTTGAGTTTTTAAAAAGTCAGAAATATTTTCACTTGTGTTCCCATAGGATACAGTGAACAAAGATCAGAAATTTGCATTCTCAAAGGATACAATGAACAAAGCACATTTAACTGGTTTCTTCAGGCAAACTAAGACATATAGCCTATAACATGTCTCTGGTTCTTTACCAACAAATGAGTTAGAGACAGGCGATAGATCAGAAACTCTGTATTTGATTTAGGAACTGTCTCATAATATGCTCATTGGATAACATATTAGAGCTTTTTTTAATAATCTTTCCTGAAAATTCATTTTAGTTCGACCTTTGAACGTCAAGGTTTGAATTGCATGTGTCCTCATACTGTAGCAAGTACTATAAATGTATTTTCCTTAATTCTTTCCTGCCTGTAACTTTGTTATAGTATATAATACACGTAACATGCAAACTGTCTGTTATTTTGCTATTATCATTAAGGCTTCTAGTCAGCAGTAAACTTGTATGTAAGAAATTACACACATTTTGGTTGCAAAAGTATTGGCACCTCTAAACCCTGCCAACAGCTTTAATTGTTCAATTAAATTGTTCTGAATTTAATTTTGTATAAAATATTTCTTTGTGAAAGACTCATGCAACTGAGGTATCAGGAGTAATGATCATCTTATGATTGTCTATAGCCATGGAACAGTCTAAATTTTGAAAACCAAAGGATGGCTTAGAGGGAGGTAGTGGTTTCAAAGGGTAAACAGATGGTAAAAAATGCTAGTTTTTCCTATCATTTGTTTCTTAATACTTCCTCACTGAAAAGTTGTGAATGATGTATTTTGTGTGATGTTTTCTTGCATATTTGTGGCCTGTTTCTGATGAGTACCAACCAACTTTTAGGTCTCAGTACAGGCAATGTATGTGAGTGGAAGGGCCCAAAAGAAAGGAAAAGTTAAATAAAAGAAAAAAAACATTTTTTAAATGTTTATTTTGGGGAAGAGAGAGACAGAGCACAAGTGGGGGAGGGACAGAGAAAGAGAGAGAGACCCAGAATCCAAAACTGAACTGTCAGCACAGAGCCTGAGGTTGGTCTCGAACTCGTAAGCTGTGAGATCATGATCTGAGCCAAAGTCTGAGGCTTAACCAACTGAGCCACCCAGGCGCCCAAGAAGTAAAAGAAAAAATTTTAAAATAAATTTAAAAAAGTAACAAATGAAGGATGTTATGACTGGTAGTAGTAGCAATTGTGATAATTATTTGGATTCTAAGTATATAAGATGATAAAATTTCACTAAGGGGATCTCTCTGTTGTACAGTTTAAATGATGCAAACATAAAATGCCATAGTTTTTATTTCTTAGGAATGAAAATAGTAAATGAAAAGATACTCTCACTGACTCATGCCACACTCTCAGAAGTGGGAATTTTAAAAAATGCTTGTTCATATGTTATGTGTGCCTTTTACACAAAGGGATCATGCCTAAAAGAGCTGCTACATCTCTGTTCATGCAAATGCATTATTTGAATGTCTTGTAAGGGTTTAAAAGACAGCAACTCAGACATACATGCTGCCTAGAAAAACATGCTTTGTAGAATGGAAAACAATTACATCATGTACTTTGAAATATTGATGAGAGGAGGAAAGATTAAGAGTAATGCTTGGAAATTAAATGACTCTTTATACTAAACAAGTTAAGTTTACTTTTTTTTCTAGTTTGCAGAGAGTTTTCATATGTTCAGATGTCTTTTTTTTTTCAGTTTAAGTTAAAATATTATGTTCATTGATTGATAAGTGTTAACCTAGTACTTCATTCCTGAAAGAGTCCACTTGATATATGTAGTACCTTTTAAATTTATTGCTGGCTATGTTTCACTAAAAAAATAATAATGATAATAGAGATTCTGCAGTTTGCTCTTTTTATCACTTAGTCATATTAGAAAGTTTGCGTCGAATTGGTATTTCATGCTTAAGCGCTCACCAGAATTCACTGTAAACCACAAAAGCCATGTGAGCCCTTTTTGTCTCTTCTATTTTATGGGAAATATTTTTATTTAAAATTTATATTTCTTTCATAAATGTACTATAATTCAAATTATGTCTTTGTTGGGTGAGCTTTGGTAGTTGTGTCTTTCAAAACTTTGTCCATTTCATGTAAGTTATAAATTTATTGGTGTAAAATTAATCATGAGATTCCATTATCCTTGTGAAATAGTGGATTCTATAGTGTAACCTTTTTCACTCTGGATATTGGTAATTTGTGGCTTCTCTTTTTTTCTAGGTAGCTAGATGTTCATGACTTTACTCCTCAAAGAATCAACTTTTTTTTAATTTTTTTTCTTTATAGTTTTCTGGTCTCATTATTGATCTTTGCACTTAGAACAGGTGTCTTCTCTGCTTTCTCTAGCTGTAATGTGTGCTTCCTCACTTGGATGCTTAGCTTTTTTCCTAACATAATCATTTGCTACTATACACTTACATCTGTGTACTACTTTGTTCAACCCACAAATTCTAAAATGTACTATATTTATAACAAGTTTGGGATGACTGGCTGGCTCAGTCTATATAGCATGCAACTGTTGATCAGAGGTTCATGAGTTCAAGCCCCACGTTGGATGTAGAGAGAACTTTTCTTTAAAAAGAGAGGAAAAAGGTTTTCTTTTGAGACCTTTTCTTTAACCTATAACTATTTAAAATTATACTGATTAATTCCCAAGCATTTGGGATTTTCCAGGTATCTTTCTGTTACTAGATTCTAACTTAATCCCTACTTTCCTTCCCTCCTGCCTGCTTCCCTCCCTTTTTCCTTCTTTCCTTATTAAAAAATCTACCTCCAACATGGAGCTTGAACTCACAACCCGGAGATCAGGAATTGCATGCTCTACCACCTGAACCAGCTAGACACTTAAATATTTAATTTCTTTATAGTCAGAGAAACTACATTTTGTGAGTTTTACATACCTCAGAATATAGTATGTTTTATGGAATGTTCTATGTATTCTTGAAAATACTAAAACTGCTACTGTTAGTCCCTAACATCCCTAGCCTGGGTGGCTCAATTGGTTAAGCATCCGACTTCAGCCCATAATCTCATGGTTCGTGGGTTTGAACTCCAATTCAGCCTCTGTGCTGACCGTTCAGAGCCTAGAGCCTACTTCAAATTCTGTGTCCTCATGACTCTACCCCTCCCCCATTCATGCACGCACTCTCTTGTCTCACTTTTAAAATCTGTGAGGCTTAAAAATAAATAAAATCTCTGAGGCTTTTGCGGGGCACCTGGGTGGCACAGTTGGTCAATATCCAACTCTTGATTTCAGCTCAGGTCATGATCTCATGGCTTGTAAATTAGAGCACGCCTCTGGCTCCCTGCTGACCATGGCTTCATGCTAAGGATGTGGAGCCTGCTTGGGATTCTCTCTCCCTCTCTCTGCTCCTCCTCCACTAAGCTCCCTCTCTGAGAATAAATAAACTTAAAAAAAAAATAGGCTTTTTTGAAAGCAGTTTTACTAAAATATAATTGATATACCAAACAATTTACCTATTTTAGTACAAGTGTATGGTGGTTTAGTATATTCATCTATATGTGCAGCAATCATCACAATCCATTTTACAGCATTCATATTTACAAACTCAAAAAGAAACCATGTACACTTTTACTACTACCATAATCCCCCTCCCTATCCTTTGTACCCCTGCCCAGCCCTAACAGTCACTTGGTACAGTTCCTCATTGTTTAAATTTGCCTGTTCTAGAAATTTCATATAAATGAGATAATAAAATATGTGGTCTTGGCGACTGGAATTTTCACTTAGCATGTTTTCATATTTTGTCAATTTGTAACATTTACCAAAGCTTCATTCTTTTTTTGTAATACCAGAATATCCTTTTGTATGGATACATAACATTATGGTTAGCTATTTGCTGGTTGATGGACATTTATATCGTCCCCACATTTTATTTCTAGGGATAAATCTGCTCTAAACATTCATGTACTCATATTTGAGTAGACACGTTTTCATTTATTGTGGGTATATACATTGGAGATGAATGGCTTGGTCACAACATAACAATGTTTAACCTTTTAAGGAAATGCCATATTATTTTTCCAAAGTAGTTGCCCCAGCTGTACCAGCAATATATGGGAATTCTCTCTTGCTTTGTTCAGTTGTCTTACTGGGTTCTAGGAGGTTTTTTTTTAATCTTTTAAAAAATTTTTTTATTTTATTATTTTAGAGAGATGGATAACAGGGGTGAAGGGCAGAGAGAGAGAGAGAAAAAGACTCTTTAAACAGGCTCCACCTTCATAATGGACCCTAACATGAGTCCCACAACCCTTGGATCATGACCTGAACCAAAATCAAGATTCAGAAGCTCAAACAACTGAGCCACCCAAGTGCCTAGGAGTTCTTTATATATGAATACGTATCAGATATGATATACACGTATTTTGTGAGTTGATTTCACTTTATTGATAGCATCCTTTGAAGCATGAAAGTTCATCCTCTTTTTTTACTTCCAAATTCTTTTTGGCTTTTATAGTTTTATATGTGGTAAGAATCTCTGCATTTATTCAATCTTGAGATTGTTCAGCTTCTTAAATCTGTAGTCTCATGCCCTTAAATTTGTGGAGTTTTTTTTCTAGCCATTACTTCTTCAAATATTCTTCCCTTCCTTTCTCCTTTTCTCTTTCTTTCCATTCTTCTGTTATGTATTATTTTGATACTCAAATTTTCTCTTAAGAACGAGTGCAAGCTTCTTCAGATTAGATTGTGACAACTCTTGAACAGAGTAGTAATTTTTAGTACTTTTCTTACTTTGTGGGATAAGATGGCCTAGTCTGTAAATCACCATTTCTCTAGAAGACCTAGTTGCTCTTAGTGGGAAATTACCTACACAAAAAAATGCCTGAGTACCAGAGATGCTTCTTGCTAGTGGTCATTGTTCTAAGCTTCACATGATTGAGTTTTACCTATTAAGAAGGACTCATTTGCTGTTGTGCCTTTTGGTTTATAATCCGTGAGGTAGAACTCAGCAGGTGCACTTTTAGAAATTAATATCTTACTCAACTAGTAACTCATGGTAAAAATAGTACTTGTAAATCACCTAATTAGCAGTCATCATTTAAATTAATCAGGGAATAGGCAGGTTAGAAGTTTGTGCTTTATATTAATAGATATAGGGAGTGAAAGCAAAATATGCAACTTGCTCATAATGTAAGTTAAATAGTTTCTTTTTTTTAAAGCATGGTTAGTGTGATAGTTAATTCTATGTGTCAACTTGGTTAGGCCATTTTGCCTAGATATTTAACTCACTATTATTTGAGAAGTTTCTGTGAAGTGTTTTAGATGACTAACATTCAAATCAGTAGATTTTGAGTAAAACAGTTTACCCTCCATGGTGTAAAGAGGCCTCTTTCAATCAGTTTGAAGAGCTTTTAGAGGAAAAGACTTACCTCAGACTCAAATTGAAATATCAACTTTTCCCTGAGTCTCCAGCCCACTGATCTATCCCATAAAATTAAGACTTGCCAGCCCCCACATCTTAAGAGGCAATTCCTTAAATTTGTCTTTTTTTCTCTTTCACTCTGTACCTCCTGTTCTCTTTTTCTGGAGAACTCTAGTACAGATTTTTGTTCTGAGAAGTAGAGTGCTACAGTTACAAATCCTTAAAATGTGGAAGCAGCATAGAAATGTATTACTGTGTAGAGGTGAATGGTAAAAAAAAAAAAAAGTCTAGATTATCTAAAGCAATTATTGGTAGAAATAGAGATATTGAAGTTGCTCTGGTGAGATCTTAGGTGGAAACGAGTAACATTTTAGAAACTGAAAGAAAAGCAACACTTGTTAGAAAGTGGTAAAGTATTTGGCTGTATTCTGTTTTAGTGTTTTATGGAAGATAGAATTCATCAGTGATGAATGTAGGTATTTAGCTTGAAGAGATTTCTAAGCAAGGTACTGAAGATGTGACCACGGTTCTTCATTGGAAAAAGATGGAAAGAACTTGTATTCTCTTACTCAGGTCATTTATGTTAATTTTTCAAAATGGTAGAAAAAAATCTAACTACCAGTTACACACTAAAGAAGAAATACATTTTAGAATAATATAAATTCCTTTGCTTGCTTTGAAACCAGATTGTTTTTTATTAATAGCATTTGCTTTTCGGATAGTCTGCTGTCAATCTCTCTAAAGTTTCCCTTTATGTATTTCTTCAAGAAAACGAAAGCACTTTAGAATGTCTTTACTCTGCCATACACATTTCTTTATTTGGAGTTCCCCAGAGGCAAGCACCAAATACATGTTTGCTACCCCCTGTGCTGAGACTTCTACAGGCTTCTCCTCTAATACTAAATTAATAGTAATTTTAAAGAAAGACAGGTGTAGGTCCTTTAAATGATGTAAGACATAAGATGCTTAACCACCCAGCAGTTTCAGTGATCTTAGGTGTACTTGAAATCTTAATGTATTCAAAAATTATATTTTGTATTTTAGCATCAAAACAGTTTCACATTTCTGCTATTCGTACTTCATTTTTTAATTTTATTATAAATATCATATATTATTAACTAAGTATACTTCTGGTAACATGGTTTGTTATATATTACTAATTCTTTACTGTCACTCAAATGTATTTTAAATCCAAATGACTTTCCATTGAAAAAAGCTAACATAATTCTGCTGTCTTCATCCATACAGTTATCTACAGAATAATCTTCCTTGGATTTTAATAAAGGTTTATCTAACAAATATAGTTACATCTATCCTTTTTATATGTGAAACCTAATGTCAAAAGGTGAGTTTAAAATTATGACTAACTTCTCACCTTTTAAAGGTCAGAAACATAGGAAACGTCTTTTTCCTTTATGTTAGTGGCCACTCAATGCTTATCCTGGTGGTTTTACTAGTATTTTTGATAATCCTGGAAGATTGAACAAGAATAGTTAACATTAACTTTTTTGTTCTGACTTGTTTGAGTGCCAATTATTAATAAACCATAACATTTAAGGAAGGCCTTTGGAAAATATTGAAGAATGGCTACACTATTTTGAAATTATGTTAGTTATATTTGAAGTTAAGCAGGTTCTTTTTTATTTTCTTCTTTTTTTTTTTTTTTTTTTTTTTTTGAGAGAGAGTGAGGGTGTGCAAGCACATGGGGTGCTCAAGCTGGAGAGGGGAGGGAAGGGGAAGAGAGAATTCTAAGCAGACTCTACACTCTCAGCACAGAGTCTGATATAGGGCCTGATCTCACAAAACCTGAGATCAGAACCTGAGCCAAAGTCAAGAGACCAATGCCCAATGAACTGAGGAACCCAGGTTCCCCTAAGCTGGTTCTTTTTTACCTGTAAAATGTGTTTTGTTTACCCTACCATGAATTATATCACAGTATGTTGTAATTAATATCTCCTGTATTTTTTAATTAATTTTTTAATGTTTTTTTTTCATACAGAGATGCTGTCCAAGTTGGGGAGGGGCAGAGAGAGAGGGACAGAATTCCAAACCTGCTCCCTGCTGTGAGTGCACAGCTCCCTGCTGTGAGTGCAGAGCCAGACATGGGGCTCAAATTCACTGTGAGGTCCTAACCTGAGCCAAAATGAAGTCAGATTAACCAATTGAGCCACCCAGGCTGCGCTTTTGTCATTTTCTAGAAATAAAGACCTATTGTCATGAAGTTTTAAAACAACATTTAATCTTGGGGGGAATAAAAGAAAGAAATTAGCTAAGGTCTTTGAGAGGAAAATTATTATCTAGTAGTTTGTCAGATTTCTTCTAGGTATGCCGTTTTTCCTTTTTTAAGCTTATTTCATATTTTTAAGATACATGCAGGAAGGACAAATTGTATTCTGGGAGTTTGAGAATATGTGTTGCACAAGTCATATATATAGCCTATATATTTAAAGAAATTTCCTAAAGTATGCTATTTGCTCTATAATTTTTACATTCTTTGTTGTTTAAAAGATTTTGTGTATCATTTAGGTCACTGTAGGGAAAGTATAGCATCTCGGATTCCACATTACAGTGCAAGCACACCATATTGCTTGACTTTAATTTTTATTATTTCTAGGTAATGTTAATGCCAAAAGTGGGCTCCAGCTCACAATGGTAAGATCAAGTAAGGCATGTGCTACCTACTGAGCCAGCCAGGCACCATTTACTGGTAAATTATTTTAAACATAGTTTGGGTCCCAAGTTCAGTAGGGAAAACTAATCAAATTTTAAAGTAAAGAAAATGCAAAGTACATGTTTTTGGAGTTGCTAAATGATTGTTTAATCAAGTATATTTCTTGTTTTCTAATTCTTTTTTAAGGGCAGTTTAAAACGTTTGTAGAAAAGCATATCCACATATAATTGTGCTGCTCTATGTATATACTTAAAACATGGAAATAGTGAAGTTCATTATTTATGAATCTATCGTACATGATTTACATTTCAGAGGCTACCAAATACTCAAGAGAAGGTTCATATGAAAGACTATATAGTAACAATTCATGTTTATTGAAATACGCGGAATTATTTTCAGAGTTAAATGCTTTTCGCACATACTTTAAAAGCAGGTTGCCTGATTGTTTTTTAATTTATTGGTTTGGTAATTGCTGTAGGATAACTTCTCTCTTGCCCATATACTCAGACTGGCAAGCCAATTTTTATTGCATTTCAAAAAATTTTTTTCAAGAGAAGATAACACCAGGGACTGCTAATGTTTAGGTACCCACTAGGAAGAGGAAAACATATTCACAGGCGCGGGAGTTTAGAGACTTGCAAATTTGAGAAGGCACCTCGAGGTGGAAAGGAGGATGGTCTCCGGGGAGAACCATGGGGATAACGGCGGCCCATGAGACACAGTAGCGGACTGTCAGGCTGGTCTGCGGGCCGCCTGCTTGCGGCCGGGTAGAAGGACCACGGCTCCATGCGGGCTTTAGGGTCAAGGCAGCGGCAGCGGAGCTTGAACGGCAGAGGCGGGAGGGAGCGCGGAGGAGGAAAGAAGTTGTGACAGAGTCTGGCCGCCAGCGACCCCGCTGCCGGGAGGCCACCGCGCTCCCCGGTCGCGGGGCCTGAAGGGCGCCAACACAAGGTTCCGTACTATCCACATTTCGGAAGGGGGCCTATCAAGCCTTCCGCATTTTCCTGGGGCTCTTTCCCGGGCGGTGACGTGACGTGCTGACGGCGGGCCCGTGCCGGAGAGCTGGGCCGCTTTTTGTCAGCCCCGAGCTCGGCCCCTCCTCCCTCCCTCCGCCCGCCCCACCAGCCGGAGCCCGGCCCAGTGCTCCAGAGAAAGGCCGGCCTGCAGCACCCGCTACCGTCGCCGGCCACCCGAACGCCAGTCCGGTGAGTCCGGGACTCTGCTGTGACCGTGGGGCCCAGCGGGAGTGGGGTAGCCTGATCGGCGGCCTGGGAAACGCCCTTCCGCCCTAGGCCGGGCAGTGCGGCGCAAAGCGCAGAGCAGGCCGTGAGGAGGCCGCACTTAGGCCCGGGGAGGAGCCTAGCCGCCCAGAGCTGTGTCGAGGTATACTCGGTTATTAGGGGGCCAAGGGATGAGGGGTAGGGGGGTGGTAGGGGAGGATCGCCTGCTGGGGCGGAGGCGGCGTCGAGGTCTCGGGTTGGCCCCGCGGCCTGTTCGGGGCACCTCGCGAGGCCGAGGCCTACCTAGGACCGAAATCTGTAGGAGTGAGGTGAAGGCCGCAGGGCGGCCGGGTGGATTTTCTGTATGTAAATATTGGCGGGGAGGGGGAGGGACGGGGGCAAGATGGTGGCGGATTTACGCTTGCTGCCTGGGACGGTTGAGGGGTTGTCGAGAGGGGGACCGCCATCTTGAAAGCGGCGTTTAAGTAGAAAATTCCGCTACAGTCCTTGAGGGGGTGTTGGAGAGCTGCAGCGGCCACCCCGGTGACGAGCTCTGCACGGGCCCGGTACCGTGTGCACGCGAGGAGGGGGTTGCTAGCTTCTCAAGACTGCCATTGCCCTTGCCGCCATGATACGCCCTCGTGCTGCAGGCGTTACGCTGCAGCGCCACCTTCCGTGGCAGTCATCAAGCAGTGACTGGCTGCTTCGTCCGCTGAGCTGCTGTGTGCCTTTCGGTCCTGTTCCATTTGCCAGTGCTAGTAACCACCTGAGGTTGGTTGTCAGTCCCAGCAACTGAGCTCACAAAGACATTTTTTACACTTTAGTAGAGTCAAACGTGGCTCTTAGTGTGCCCGCGATCAGGTTGTTCTCGATCAGTTGTCTCCGCGACTCACTCGTTAAAATTGAAATTGATGGGGATAAAGTTCTCACCCAACCTTTTTGCTAAGTAGGGGAGAAAGTGCATTTTGCAAGCTTGAAATCGGAAGAGTAAAAGTTTGAAGATTATTTTTCTCTCTTATTTGGAAAAACTTTGAGAGTCACGTTTAAATGATTAATCACTTTATATTATTTATTGACTAGTACATGCTTTTCTGTCGAGGCACAACAGAGTGTGATGGATTAACTACGGTTCACTTACCTGGTGCTGTTTAGATTTTGTCATGGTGAAAAATGTTCAAGGTACTCTAGTGTACTTTTAGATTGCTTACTGTTAAACTTGTATTGTAAATTCAGACCTTAGTGCATACGATGCACGGTGTAAGAAAGATTGTAAGGATTTTTAAAATGCACATGATGGCTGCAAGAAGTTCACTTTTATGTTACTGTGGGAAGCCGAAGTCTCTGTTTCCAGCATCAGGAAAAGGTTCCTGAAATAGGTGGCATGTTGGGGAAAGTTATTCATTGAAAAAATGGTGGACTTTTTAGGTGGAGGAGGGACGGTGGAAAAGGCTTTGTAAGGATGATTTAAAATATTTATAGTTTGCTAGATGGGTCGGATAGGTAGGAGAGTAGTGGAAATGAAAAAGGTAGATTGTGACTGTAGCAGAGTGATAGAACACCCCAGTCCTACTTCATATTCATTTAGCTGTTCTGGATCCAGTTTTTGGAAAAGGTTGAAAGTTGAGAAATAGGGACAATTAGTAAGTAAATCAGTCGCTTCAGTACTAGAAAATTACCTGAGTGTTGCTGCTTTTCACATGATTCATCTCTCCTGGACAGCTGTTCTTTTCTATCCTAAATTCTTATTCCAATAACCTTTAGCTCAGAAATATTACACTTTCTAGTGAAGAAAATTCCTTTACCATGGTTGAAAATTACAGCAGTAATTTAGGAAGTCACTTTGAAAAGTAGGCTAGAAGAGTAATGCCTAAATAATTAAAGTGCCATTATGCAAACCTTCTCTCCTCCCCTCCCCCTGAGTGAAAGTAATTCCCTCCACAAAATAATCTTTTCTACTTTTTACTAACCTACACTTTAAAGCTCATTGTAAATATGATTTATTTGTGAATGTTCTAGATTAGGAAATTTTAAGAAGTACATGGAGTGCTTATGTCCTAGAATTTTACAATAGAAAACACAAATTTTCCATTTCCGTATATTGCAACAGGTCAATCTCTGGTAAGAGGGATTCTTCTGTTTATAATGAAAATCTGTGTTTAGGAAACACAAATTAACAAATTGGATTATAGAGACAGACTAGAAGTAGTTTGCTAATGCAGTCTAGTTGTGGAGGTCGTAAGGAAAAACATAAACTGTAGAAGTAGTTGCTTTATATCTTGACAGCTGGGAAAGACATAGAAGAGCTCTAAAGAAGATAGAATTGTAAGCTGCACTTTATGCACAGTACAGCAGCAGCAGATGTTCCAGTACAGCAACAGTGGATTTTCAAGATTAAGGTTAATTTAGAGTCGAATGTATAATTGAGGCAGGTAAGTGTATAATTTTAAAGACTTTCTATAAGAAATGTTTAAATATAAATGTTTTTTGCTAGAAGAGGTAGACCATGATGATCTGGAAAGCAGAGAGGTAGATTATTAATTAGCCAACTATTGTGGATAAATCAGCTATTATTTTTTTATTTATATATGTTTTTCATATGGATGCATCTTTCCTTTTTTTAAAAAACATACAGTGCTTTTTGTTTCTGCTTATTTTATGACTCTTAACTTTTGTATTCTCACTAAATTAATCTTGTGTTTGTGCACATAGACAGTTACAAACTTTTTTTTTTTAATTCTTGTAAACTTCTCAACCCCAGTCTTTAAAATCCCTCCACTTCATAGTTTATTATTTTTTTTTTAACTTAACTGAGAAAGGTGGATGACCATTTGCTGTAAACATGTGATCTCTTCAACTTATGCTGTTCCCCTATTTCTACCCAGACTATCTTTTTTCTTTTGCTTTGGCAAGAATGCTCTTCTCCATGCCCATTTATTCTGCCAGTCTTCTTCTGTAATGTTCATGATTTCTTTCTCTCACTCCTAAGTATAATTATGCTAATCCTGTAAACATTTACCTGATAACACATTTATCCCGTATTTCTTTATACCAGTCCTTTTATTTTCACTTTATCCCACTTAATTATAAATTCAGTGTTTACCAAACTGTGAAACTCCTCCATTACATGTTAATTGGGGTATCACAAAAAAGTGTTTTGTTTTACAGAAACTGCTTTCATTCTCTGCTGTGATTATTTTTTTTTTCTTTTTCTTTTAAAGATTTTACTTTTAAGCAATCTTTTTACCCAACGTGGGGCTCAAATGTGTACAACCCCAAGATGAAGAGTCACATGCTCTACCAGCTGAGCCAGGGAGGCACTCCTCTGGTTCTTCTTTTTAAAACTTATGTGGGGACTCTCCATGAGGTCATTTGCTATCCTTTTCTATCTTCTTCCTTGGCTTCTCTGTCCTTTATTATACCCACCTTTTTATCTAAGTTTGTTATCTAGTATTTCCAGTTGCCTACCAAACAATAGTCCCAGCTGGCTTGTTGATACTCCATACTCAAGTTGACTGAAGTAAAGTTTAATTAATTCATAGTAAGTGCCCTAGAATGTTTATTGAAAATCTGTTATTCCATGGAGTTCCTAAACAACTCCTGTGCCTTATTTCTTTCTCTTTGTCACTCCATTACTTTCCCAGGCTCATTCTTTGTTCCGTGTCACATGGAGCACTGTAGACATCTTTAGTTTAGCGTTAAATCTGTTATATCCTAATACTGGTATTTTTGTCTTGCTAAATTTTGAAGATCCTAATTGTAGAGATAGTTTCTTATCTTCTTTTGCACAATGATCTGGACATAGACATTATTTCCAAAAAACATTACTGAATGATTGAATACTGAGATTTTAATGGAGTTGAGTAGCTTTCCATTTGAAATGAATTCATGAAACAGATACTTTGGTTTTGCTATAAGGCTTTAACGTGTATTTATTTTTGAGAGAGAGAAAAGAGAGCACAACACATGTGAGGGGGAGGAGAAGATAGAGGGACTCACAGAGTCTGAAGCAGTTCCAGGCTTTGAGCTGTTAGCACAGAGCCCGATACAGGGCTCAGACTCACTAACTGTGAGATCATGAATGGAGCCGATGTCAGATGCTTAACCAAATGTGCCACACAGGTGCCCCTTTGTTAGAAGGCTTTAAAGTACATCCATTTTATGAAGGCACAGAACAAAATGGAAGTTTAGGATTAACTCCTTTAGAATAGGCACAGGCTTTTATTTTTATTAAATTACTTTTCAAAATAACATTTTATAAATGTTTCTTGTTATTCTGATTATGTATGGTGTAACATTAAGAAGTCACTAGGTTATAAAGAAATCACTGCTTTTTTTGCAACAGCAATTTTAGTGAAAGCAATTTTAGTGAATGAGAGATGTACATCAAAGAATCTGTGGTCCACGGGTGCCTGGGTGGCTTAGTTGGTTAAAGCATGATGTTACATGCGTCTGTGGAAAACACTGCACACTACATTTATGGCAGGATGACGTAAAAAAGGTAAATACTTCTTAGTGTTATTATAAAAATAATTTATCTTTCACAGGCACTCTGAAAGGTATCAGAGATCTCCACAGATTCCAGGACCACACTTTAAGAATTAGTAATCTAGAACCAGAGATAACATAGATATGTCTTAAAAACCCACCAGTGAGTGGAAACACATATTGAATGACTTACGGTGGTGACTTTGGGCCCCACATGAGGCTCTGTGCTGACAGCTAGAAGCCTGGAGACTGCTTCAGATTCTGTCTCCCTCTCAGTCTGCCCCTTGGCTGCTTGCTCTCTGCCTGTCTCTTTCCCTCTCTCTCAAGAACAAATAAACATTAAAAAAATCTGCAGTCTGGAGAATTTTTTAAAAATGTAGTCACATAATTGATATTAACATAGTAAACATTTAAATTTTAAAATGTTCCAAAAGGCACTTAGATAAAGCAACTTAAGTTGCAACATTGTTTCACATTTGCTTTATTTATTTATTTATTTTTTTTACTTAAAGAAATTATAGCCTGCAAGTTCAGTTAAAGTGTTTCCATCACTTCATCCCACTTCTTACTCTTTTTTTTTTTTTTTTTTTTTTGCCAGAGGTCATTGGTGTACTCAGGTGTGTACCAAAAATCTTTGTGTGCTTTACCTTTACAGAGAAGGTTTCTCATTAAATATGTCGTTTCCAAACCTGGGTGAGTTTTTGAGACTTATCTATGTTATTTCTGGTTTTAGATTACTAGTTTTTAAAGTGTGGTCCTAGAATCTGTGGAGATCTCTGATACCTTTCAGAGTAGCTGTGAAGGAAAAGTTACTTTTATAATAATACTAAGAAGCATTTACCTTTTTTGCTGTCATCATGCCATAAATGTAGTGTGCAGTATTTTCCATAGTCGACTCTAACATCATGCTTCAAAAAATGGAGTAAGAAAGCAGATAGGGAGAATCAGCTGTCTTTTAAACTAAACATTAGACTTGCAAAAAATTTTATTTATTTTTTAAAAGAATGTAGATTGAATGGTCTTATTTGACTTTTTTTTAAGTGTTTAATCACCCAGTGCTCATCACCAAAAGTGATCCCCATCTCTTGTTTCACTCCCCACCCCAGCCTCCACCTCTCTGTAGTAACCATCAGTTTGTTTTCCATAGGTAACAGTCCTGTTTCTTGGTTTGTCTCTCTCTTTCTTGTTACTACTTTGCTGGCTCATTCTTTTTTCTTATATTTCACATTATGAGTGAAATCTTATGGTATTTTTCTTAGCCTTGCTTATTCCACTTAGCCTAGTACCCTTTAGCTCTATCCGTGTCGTGCCCAATGGCAAGATTTCATTCTTTTTGTGGCTGAACAATATATTCCACTGTATGTATGCCACATAGATGTATGCCACATCTTGTTTATCCATTCATTAATCGATGGCATATGAACTCTTTCCATAATTTGGCTGTTGATAATGCTGCTATAAATATATGGGTTCACATAGCCGTTTAAATTAGTCTCTCATGTATTCTTTGGGTCAACATCCAGTAGTGTGATGCTGGATCATAGGGTATTGCTGTTTTTAACTTTTTTTTTTTTCATTTTCATTTTTGAGAGAGTAAGAGACAGAGTGTGAGCAGGGGAGGGGCAGACAGAGAGAGAGAAGGAGACACAGAATCTGAGGCAGGCTCCAGGCTCTGAGCTGTCAGCACAGAGCCTGGTACAGGGCATGAACCTACAAGCCTGTGCCGAAGTCAGTTGCTCAACCAACTGATCCACCTAGGCGGCCTCCCTGCCCCATTTTTAACTTTCTGGGGCACCTCCATACAGTTTGAGTTGCTGCATTCCAACCAGTAGTGCAAGACTGTTGCTGTTTTTTCACATCCTCACCAACACCTGTTTCTTGTGTCATTGATTTTAGCCATTGTGACAGGTGTGAGGTGAAACCTCACTGCAGTGTTGATTTCCATTTCCCTGATGATGAGTGGTTGTGAGCATCTTTTTATGTGTCTCTTGGCCATCTGGATGTCGTCATTTTTTTATTTTTTAAAGTAAGGTTTGTGGGGTGCTTGGGTGGCCTATTTGGTTGAGCAGCTGACTTTGGCCCACGTCATGACCTCATGGTTAGTGAGTTTGAGCCCTGTGTTAGGCTCTGTGCTGACAGCTCAGTAGGCCTGGAGCCTACTTCAGATTCTGTGTCTCTCTCTCCCTGTGCCCCTTTCCTGCTTATGCACTCTGTGTTTCTCTCGCTTTCTCAAAAATAAACATTAAAATTAAAAAAAATAGTAATAATAAAGTAAGTTTTATGTCCAACATGTGGCCTGAACTCACATCCCTGATATTAAGAGTTGCACACTCCACTGACTCAAAACAGCCAGGTTTCCCTGGATGTCTTCTGTGGAGGAATGTCTGTTCATTGCTTCTGCCCATTTTTAATTATTCATTTTGGGGTGTTGAGTTTTATAAGTTCCTTATATATTGTGGATACAAAGCCTTTTTTGGGTATGTCATTTGCAAAATTTTCTCCCATCCCATAAGTTGCCTTTTGGTTTTATTGTTTCCTTTGCTGTGCAGAAGATTTTAATTTTAATGTAGTCCCAGTAGTTTAGTTTGCTTTTATTTCTCTTGCCTCAGGAGACGTATCTGGAAAAGTGTTGCTAGAGCTAATGTCAGAGAAATTATTTCTTGTGATGTCTTCTAGTATTCTTATGGTGTCAGGTGTCACAGTTAGGTCTTTAGTCCATTTTAATTCTGCTTTTATGTTTGCTGTGAGAAAGTGGTCCCGTTTCCTTCTTTTGAATGTTGCTGTCCAGTTGCCCCAACACCATTTGAATGAATCTTAAAGTTTTCCTTCCTCTTTTATTTTTTGAATAAATAGTTTGAGAGGAAGAAGTATTAACTCATCTTTGTTTGGTAGAATTGCATCTGGCCTTGGTTTTTTCTTTGTTGGGAATTTTTTGACTACTGATTTAATTTCATTGTTAGTTGTTAGTCTGTTCAAATTTTCTATTTCTTCCTGTTTCAGTTTGGTAGGTTACATGTTTCTTGGTATTTCTGTTTCTTCTGTGTTGTCCAATAGGTTGGTGTATAGTTTTTCATAATATTCTCTTAAAATTGTTTGTATTTCTCAGTATTGGTTGCTATTTCTCCTCTCTCATCTGTGATTTTATTTGGTGTCCTTTCTTTCTCTCTCTTTTTTTTTTTATTTGAAGATTTTATTTTTCAGTGCTTTCTACACCCAACAAACTTAACAACCTCAGATCAAGAGCCATTAGTTCCTTTGTTCCTGGAGGGGTCTCCCTGTTAAAGCTGCTTCTTTGGGACATAATCTTAGGTGAAAAACTAGTCTCCATACTGTGTGCCCAAGCTTTAAGAACACTCACTGCCTACAGAGTCCAGAGTGCCAGGTTTCAGTCTAGGCCTTGGGGATGCGAGCTGCCCCCAGCCTATGTTCTCATCTGTGAAATGGGGATGGAGGCAGTATTATTCTGAGAGAACCACCAGAAGGGTCTAGCGGGATCACAAGCAGAAAGGTCCAGCAGGATCGCAAGTTAGCACCCTGCCAGGGGCCAAGGACACGTGGACAGACAGATGCTGCTATCGGTGTCTCTAGTAGGATTGTTGGATTTGAGACACTCTCCACCCCGTCTCTGGCATCAGTTTGTTCTGTAGAGTCTGTGCTCTATTTCCATAGCCCTCTTTATGGCCTATGACCACAGATTTCTGTTACCATTATCATCTTTGCTATTGCCGTCATAAATACTTTAGCATTACTTTTTGTGTTTTAGTAATAACCTTTTATATCCGTATTAATTCCCTGAGGTAAGTATTAGTCTGTATTGTTTTTGATATGAAAGTCTAAAACCTAGGGGATTAAATTATGGAGTTAGGATTTTAATTTTACTATCTAGTTCCAGTGTCTGTCTCCTATTCCATTCCATTCCATTCTGTTCCATTCCGTTCCATTCTTCTATTCTGTTGTGTTCTACTCTATTCTACTGTACACTATACTATTTTCTATTATACTATACTGTATTGTACTATATTGCTTTTCATTGGTTTCTTGCAGAACTTATGTTAACTGTTATTATATTTTGTGTAGTTTTTGTTGCCACAGTAAATAGCAGGTTTTTTTTTTAAATTATAATTCCCAATAATAGTTTATAACAGATCCTGTTGACTTTCATGTATTGATCATGCAGCCTTGTATAATCCTGTGTGTGAGCATATTTCATAAATTAGATGCATTTCCCCCCTTATATTTTAACACCTCTGAAATTAGAATGTATTTTACAGTTGATAACATCCTATAATCATTGTTTTTGAAGGCATTGGTCATGATTTATAACTGCTTGCAGTATTCATGAACAGTATTTATTTTGTATCATTTCAAATGAGTTAGTCCACTGTAGGATACTACATATGTAGCAAACAATATAATTGTTACTGTCAAACAACTTAATTCAAGTTAGAATAAGTTGCCCTGAGAAGAGTTGAAAGAAGTTTTAAAGCAATCAGAGGTTGGTATGATTGATTAATAGTTCAGTCACAAGATAGATAGTTGGTCATATTTGGATTGTTCTTCATTGCAAATTTTCCAAATTTCAGTTGAAGCTCCTTAGGAAAAACATGAATCGATGACTTTTATCAGAGTAAAGTGACAACATCAAAAGAAGCAAAGCAGAGTGTACTAATTTGAAAGATTCTATAGATAATAATAAAGAGATGCTTCAACATCAATACTCTTGTTGTCAAGACACTATTGTTAAACGTAGACATTGAACATTTCTAATTAGTAGGAAAATGAGCTAGAGTGGCACCCAAGATATGTTACTGTAAAGCAATGTTTGTTTGTTTGTTTTCTGTGTAAATTATGTATAAGTAAGTTAAAAAAAATTCAGTATGTATAAAAAATACTCAAAACAATAGTAACGTGTCATTTTACTTGGCTGTGGTGGTATTTCTTTAGTGGTATTTAAAACAATGCCTCATCTAGTAATTTGGGAGCATCTTTAGAATCAGTGAAATACAGGGGCGCTTGAGTGGCTCAGTTTGTTGGGTATCTGACTTCAGCTCAGGTCATGATTTCACGCTTTATGAGTTTGAGCCCTGCATCAGGCTCTGTGCTGACATCTCAGAGCCTGGAGCCTGCTTTGGATTCTGTGTCTCCCTCTCTGACTCTCATCCATTCATGCTGTCTCCTCTCTCTCCTCTCTCTCTCTCTCTCTCTCTCTCTCTCTCTCTCTCTCTCTCTCTCTGCCTCTCTCAAAGTAAATAATCATTTTAAGGGGCGCCTGGGTGGCTCAGTCAGTTAAGTGTCCAACTTCGGCTCGGGTCATGATCTTGCGGTTTGTGAGTTCAAGCCCCGCTTCGGGCTCTGTGCTGATGGCTCGGAGCCTGGAGCCTGCTTCCGATTCTGTGTCTCCCTCTCTCTCTTCCCCTCCCCTGCTCACACACTGTCTCTCTCTCTCTCCTTCAAAAATAAATAAACATTAAAAATTTTTTTAAAAAAATTTATCATTGTAAAAGTGCAATCAGTGAAATACAGTAGTAATGGAAGTTAATGCTTCCTTTGCATTTTTTTACGGTTCTATTTTCTGTGAATAATGATGTCAGGATTCCATTTCTGCTTGTCTGATGGTGTGCATACTTTACAGAAAGTACCTCCCAGGCTAAGTTCTTTAAGGATCTCTTGATCTGAGCTTAGGTCTTGGATCTCAAAATCATAAGTTCAAGTCCAAGCCAGGCTCAGCATGTAGTCTATTAAAAAAAAAAAAAAAAAAAAAAAAAGGTGCTTCAAATATTTTCTTTATTGTAGTGTTCTTTTGGGTATATATTATCTAAGTTCCTTTCTATTTACAGTGCAAAAGTGTTTTGTCATCAATAGGCATTGACTTTGGGGATATTTGGGTTACATGTATTTTTTTTCCTCTTTTAACTTATTAAAGTTTGTTAGTAGACTTTACATTCTTCTTGAATACACTGAATATTTAGTATTTACATCACTTTCTTGTCCTAAAATTTCCCTCTTTCAGTCACTCTTTTTTTTTTTTTTTTTTTTATAACAGGTTATCTGACACTTCTAAAACTAGTTGGGAGGTTTTAGTTTTCCTAAAACAGGGCATTTACTAAGGGATTAGCCATTTATAGGAACTTAGAATTCACTTGTGAAATTGTCTGTACCTCATGTCATTTTGTGAATAGATTCTTTTAACAGTTCATTCATTCATTCGTAGTTTCTTGGTGATAAGTCTAGCTTCTCTTCCAGTCTATTTTTCTTTTTCAGAATTTAAGCTTTTCTGAGAAAAGTGTGAGTTTACAAGCAGGATAAGATATTTATAGGTTTGTTTTATGAATTAAAATTTTTAATATTGTTAATTAGGTTTGTTTTTTCTGATTAAAAACTATTGCCACTAGTGTCCTTACTTGATTGGACTTTTCTTTTTTTTCTTTTTTTCTTTTATTATTTTTTTTTAATTTTTTTTTCAACGTTTTTTTATTTTTGGGACAGAGAGAGACAGAGCATGAACGGGGGAGGGGCAGAGAGAGAGGGAGACACAGAATCGGAAACAGGCTCCAGGCTCCGAGCCATCAGCCCAGAGCCTGACGCGGGGCTCGAACTCACGGACCGCGAGATCGTGACCTGGCTGAAGTCGGACGCTTAACCGACTGCGCCACCGAGGCGCCCCTTGATTGGACTTCTCAAATAATGTTTTTATTGATCCTTTCTGCTTGTATATCTTTTTAAATTATTTGAGCTTATTCTACCATTTTTTTATAAGAACTTTTTTTAAAGTTTGCTTATTTTGAGAGAAACAGTGCACAGGGGAGAAGAGAGAGAGAGGGAGAGGGAGAGGGAGAGGGTGAGGGAGAGGGAGAGAGAGAGAGAGAGAGAGAGAGAGAATATGAATCTTGATGCAAGTGCTTGAACCCAGGATCTGTGAGAGCATGACCTGAGTCAAAATTAAGAGTTGGATGCTTAACCGACTGAGCCACTCTGGCACCTCTCTGCCATTCCTTTTTAAGTTTCATGTGCTTAAGTCTTAGCTCATTAGTATTTGATACCTATTTTTACAGTAGGCTCATTTGAAAATAAATTTCAGTAAATTGTAGCTGAATACTCTGATTTTTGACATGATATGGGATATTATCGCTTAATTTTAAATGTAGTATGATTTCCATAATTATTTTCCTTATCCTTGCTTAATCCAAAGGGTTCCCCACCCCCCACCCCCCACACTGTTTTCATACTTACAGATTTATTTGTAAAACCATTTTGTTGGATGTATAGGTTCAGGACTTTTGCTTGTGTTGTTTGTTTTTGTTTGTTTTTTAAGCCCCAAAGTCAGGTTTGAATTCAGGGTCCCAAGATAAGGAGTCAATGTGCTGTACTGCATGAGCCAGGCAGGTGTCGTCCAGAACTTTTTTACATCTTAGTGACAATGTTTCCCTTTTAACATTAACAAATAAACAGATTTCAGTACTGGTAATGCTGCGTGTTTTACCTCTATTTTGTCTAATAATGTAACTAATAATATAACTAATAATATAATATAAATGGAAAAAAATTAGTATTTTTGGAAATGGAAAATGGAAAAAAATTACTTATTTTTGAGAGACTGACACAGCACAAATGGGGAGGGGCAGAGAGAGAAGGAGACAGAATCTGAAGCAGGCTCCAGGCTCTGAGCTGTCATCACAGAGCCCAACGCTGGGCTGGAACCGCTAACAGTAAGAGCATGACCTGGGACAAAGTTGGACGCTCAACCAACTGCACCACCCAGGCACCCCTATTTAAAGAGCCTTTTAAAACAACTGCCACTATTATATATTTTTTATTTGCCTTACATTTCATTTCTCTTCCCATCTCTTATACTGATTATTGTTTTGCTAAATTATCTCAGCATCTTTTTAAACACTGGTTTTTAAAGTAGTTGTTTCTACTTCTGTTCTTTCAGCTGTTATGCATAAACATACTTAATTAAACATACTTAATTTTATTTCAGGCAATGAAGTTAATCAATTTTTTTAAGGTTTTTTTTTTTTTTTTTTTTACATTTATATATTTTTGAGATACAGAGAAAGCCAGAGCATGAGCAGGGAAGTGGCAGAGAGAGGGAGAAACAGAATCCAAAGCAGGCCCCAGGCTCCAAGCTCCGAGCTGTCAGTACAGAGCCCAATGTGGGACTTGAACTCACGAACCGTGAGATCATGACCTAAGCCAGAGTCAGATGCTTAACTGACTGAGCCACCCAAGTGCCCCGAAGTTAATCAGTTTTTAACCATCTCTTTGAAGATCAGAGTTTGTGGCCAGAAAAAATGAAGGTTTAAAAACTCAACGTAGTAAGTAATGAAAAGATCAAATGAGGCATGGATGAGAATAAAAGATGGCTAAGATTTAAGATGAAGGGCATTAGCATTAAGTAAATATTAGAGGAAATCTATATAAATAGAAGCTTATGCACTGTAAGGTAGTCACAGTACTTAATGTTTTCTGGGGATATATGGAAGAAGGCTGGACTGTGGAAAACTAGAATAATGGTTTTGTAATACGTAATGACAAAATAGCTGTATATTTCTCTGTGAATGAAATAAAAATTATTAAATTATCTTGTTTCATTTTTTAAAATCCAGATTTAGGGGCGCCTGGGTGGCGCAGTCGGTTAAGCGTCCAACTTCAGCCAGGTCACGATCTCGCGGTCCGGGAGTTCGAGCCCCGCGTCGGGCTCTGGGCTGATGGCTCAGAGCCTGGAGCCTGTTTCCGACTCTGTGTCTCCCTCTCTCTCTGCCCCTCCCCCGTTCATGCTCTGTCTCTCTCTGTCCCAAAAATAAATAAACGTTGAAAAAAAAAATAAAAAAAAATAAAATCCAGATTTAGTTATAATTCTGACAATGAACTATATCTCTGAATGAAGAAAATGGATTAAGTGGTGGGTGCTATTTTGGCATGCTTTTCTTACCTAATTGTATGATACTGCATAGTATGGTATTTTCCTTCTTTTCTTTTCTTTTTTTTTTTTTTTTTTTAAGTTTATTTATTTTGGGAGAAAGAGCATGTGTGTGCAGAAGGGCAGAGAGAGAATCCTAAGCAGGCTCCGTGCTGTCAGTGCAGAGCGGATGTGGGGCTCAGACCCAGAAACTGTAAGATTTTGACATGAGCCAAAATCAGGAGTCAGATACTTAACCACCTGAGCCACCCAGGCGCCCTGGTATTTTCACTAATATTGTAGTTATACAGCATGAGCATAAGGAAGCTATGCTTAGGATATTGCCAAGTTTTTATGACCTTTTGTTAGGCTTACTATTTACATAATTCTCTTGGAAAGAAATCTGCTCATTCTTGTGGATTTTTTCTTTTATTTTCTTCCTGGAAGATTTTTAGTAGTAAGTCACTGGCCATGACCACAAATGAGCATTTCTTTCTCATTTTCACCAACTTTTTATACATCCTTTGTGTATTTACATTTTTGCCTTAAAATATAATTTCCTCATATTGTTTTGTATTGTCATTATGTTTAAGGAACTTATCAGTGAGACTTTAAACAAAGACATGTTTTGAGTGG
This sequence comes from Lynx canadensis, assembly GCF_007474595.2. NCBI lineage: Eukaryota > Metazoa > Chordata > Mammalia > Carnivora > Felidae > Lynx > Lynx canadensis. Next base: position 1,190,521 of record NC_050200.1, on the reverse strand, counting down.
AAAGCAGAGTTTGTAAATTATCAGGGAGAAATGTTTCAGATCATTAGGTTGAGTGAACTCTAAGCAGTTTTTGTTGTTCACCCATATTATTAAACCATTTATATTTTTAACAGATGAGACATTTTAACAGATATTAAAAATATGTAAACAATTCTTCAGTGCCTAGCTAGATTAATCAGTAGACCATTGACTCTTAATCCTGGGGTTGTGAGTTCAAGGCCACTGTTGGGTATAGAGATTATTTTTTTTTTAATCTTAAAAAAATGAAAGTATATAAACAACAGTTCTGTTCTTTGTCTTTCTACATCCCCTCACATGCACGCATATAACTTTAGAGACCATTGGCACACTTGATTTTAAGACTTTTGCTTTCTTCTGTAGCCATCAAAACTGTTCAGAGTCAAATCATGAAAGTTCAGACACTTAAAATAGTCTTCAGGGGCACCTGGGTGTCTTAGTTGGTTAAGGTCCAACTTTGGCTCGCGTTATGATCTCACAGTTTGTGGGTTCAAGCTCCATTTCAGGGTCTCTGCTATCCACACAGACTCTGCTTCAGATCCTCTGTTCTCCTGCCCACCCCCAGGTCCATCTGCTTCTCCATCACTGGTTCTCTCTCTCTCAAAATAACTTTTTCAAAAGATTTTTTTAAAATAGACCAGGTATACTAGGAAAGAATTGAAACTAGAGGATTTGAGTATTAAAATGATAAAAAAGCAAAATAATGAAAATGTATATGAGAAACATAATTGATGATTTAAAATTCCTGTGTGCTTTTTTTTAGTTTTTTATGCTTTCCTTAATTGGAAAAGTGGCGTTAATAATTTATACCAGTTTACATAAATATTTAATGAGGTAATTTAATCTTACTGCAATTTTTGGCATCTAACAAATTATCTCTAAATGATAGTTTAAGGATGGAGCAGAATAGATTAAAATTAGCTATTAGTATGATAGGGTAACATACAAAACAATCTCTAAGACCTTTCATATAGTAAATTTAAAGATTCATAATAAAAGAATAATGGATTGGAAGAGTCTTCCTCAAAATGAGTACATATGGATTGAAGCAATTCCAGTGCAGCTTTTGAAAAGGAATTTAAATATGTGGCATATAAAAATGTGTATTCCATCCATACCAGTAGTAGTCTTTTAAAAATCAGGGAATTAAGGGGCACCTGGGTGGCTCATCCATTAAGCATCCAGCCCTCGGTTTGGGCTCAGGTCATGATTCCATGGTTCTTAAGCTTGAGCCCCACTTTGGGCCCACAGACAGTGTGGAGCCTGCTTAGGGTTCTCTTTCCCTCCCTTCTCATATGTCCCTGTGCTCGGTCTTTCCCTCTGTCTCTGTGTCTCAAATAAATAAACGTTAAAAAAAATACCAGGTAGCTAAAGTTAAGGAGAGATGTGTAAAACTCTTAAGCAAACTATTAACCAATAAAAGGATATAAATGTTCTTTTTTTTTTCAGTAACATTGGAAGATTTTAAAGTATTAATTTACAGTGCTTAATAGGTGTTAGGGAAATACATACTTTTACATTACTGGTAAGTGCATGTAAAACATAAATTGTCAACTGTCTTTTGTGTACAGCAGCTTAACAATATCAAGGGTTTGCATGCACAAAATATTCTGACTTACATGACCTTTTTACAGTTTTCCTGTAGAAATATCCACCAACTTGGAAGCAAAAATTTTAAAAAAGCACTAATGTGCTGAGTTTATTACGGCATTAGATAATAAAATGTTGACAAAAATGTAAACGATATTTCTTTTATTTTGATTATGACTGAATAATGTCACAGCCATAACATACTACATCTACTTAAAGAACAAATTATAGATGTTAATTTTATTTTCTAAAAGTCTACTAGGATTTTGAACATTTCTTAATAATTTTTATTTACTGTAGAGAAGGAGCTTTTCCAAGAAACATCCTAATGGTGATAAGATATAGAAGTAGTTTACATAAAATGCAGAATTATCTTGAGGACTTCAGTCGGTTGTAAAGGTAGTAAACGCTGTTTTAAGGGGTTTCTTTGATATTTATATTCAATAGCACACACATATACTCTTAAGTAACGGTTACCCTGATTTTTTTACATTAATCTCTACATCCAGCATGGGGCTTAAACTCAGTACAGACACAGAGATCAGTTGCATGCTCTACCAACTGAGCCAGAACCAACTGAGCCCCGTTCTATTACCCTGATTTATAAAATGATGTTACCAGTAATATATAAGCCTCCTTTGTAATCCCTTCAGTCAGTTATTCTTCTTTCTCCAAGTAGGAAACACTAAACTGACTTTTATCGTCATTGATTTGATTTGCTTGTTTATAAACTTTAAATGAGTGAAACCACAGGGCCCCTGGGTGGCTCAGTCAGTTGAGCGACTGACGTCAGCTCAGGTCATGATCTCACGGTTTATGAATTTGAGCCCCGCGTCGGGCTCTGTGCTAACAGCTCTGAGCCTGGAGCCTGTTTCGGATTCTGTGTCCTGTGTCTCCCTCTCTCACTGCCCCTCCCCCACTCATGCTCTGTCTCTCTCTGTCTCAGAAATAAATAAACATTTAAAAAATTTTTTTGGGGGGCGCCTGGGTGGCTCAGTCGGTTAAGCGTCCAACTTTGGCTCAGGTCACGATCTCGCAGTCCGTGAGTTCGAGCCCTGCGTCAGGCTCTGTGCTGACGGCTCAGAGCCTGGAGCCTGTTTCAGATTCTGTGTCTCCCTCTCTCTGACCCTCCCCCGTTCATGCTCTGTCTCTCTCTGTCTCAAAAATAAAATACGTTAAAAAAATTTTTTTTAAATAAATGAGTTAAATCATTATAAAATGTATTTTGTTTGTGTGCCTGGCTTTTTAGAGCAAGATTTTGTCTGAAATACATCCATGAAATTGAGTATGGTAGTTCGTTCTTTCTCATTCTGCCCTATCAGTTACGGAGTTGATAAAACTTCATAGTTAACCTATCCTGATATTAATTAGTATTTAGATTCTGTAAGGTTGTTGGCAATTTCAGAGCAAACAATTATAGAAGATATGTGTACGTTTTTTGGTGCCAGTATATATAAGTGTTAGATACAAATGTACGAGTATAATTTTACAGGATTTTAATTCGAGGCAAAGGTTAATTTAAGGGAAATTGACATTTCCTGATAACGCTGTTTTCAGCAGCCCCATGATTCACTTATTTGTCCTTTAAAAAGAATCCTGCATTTCATTTATATGCCAATGCTATGTTTCTTTAAGTGTTACATAAAGAAGTTACTGTGTTTAATAGAATTAATTTTGTATTTACCTACTCAGTTATACATATGCTTTTATGAACTTATGATGATAGTTTTTCAGTTTATTCTTCTGGATTCCTTGGCTATATTATATATAAGTTAGAAGTTTGACTATAATCTTGAATTTATCTTCTCTATTACATCACTTAGCAGTTTCCATTATTAAAATACAATAGTGTAAAAGGCATCTTAGTTTTATTTCCAACTGCATTGTGAGGATGTAGTATTGTCCCCTAAGTTTAATTACATGCTATTCTATTCAGAATGATACTAACAGTATTCTTCCACTGGGATTGGTTTTGAAATTTTGTATTTTTGCACACATACACATTTTAGTGATTATTTTTTATTCCATTGGAATGAATATTTTGTTTTAAATTTAAAAAACCAATGTTGAAGAGTGCCTGTGTGGCTCAATCAGTTAAACATCCGACTTCAGCTCAGGTCATGACCTCATGGTTTGTGAGTTTGAGCCCCCACATTGAACTCTGTGCTGACAGCCCAGAGCCTGCAGCCTGCTTCAGATTCTTTGTCTCCCTCTCTGTCTGCCCCTCCCTTGCTCACACTTTGTCTCTCTCTGTCTCTCAGAAATAAATAAACGATAAAAAAATTTTTTTTAAACCGACTCTTTTAGCATCTTTTCAGAATATCCTAGTTTTTCTCTAGTTATTTTTCTAGTGATTAATGCAGTCTATTTGGTCCCATTTTTTGAATAACCTTACTTTATCAAGGGGTTGATAATGGGTCACATTTGCAAGTCCTTGACCTGGGTCGTAAGTGATGGAGTTTGGGATTGGTTTGAATTATTTTCTTAGATTTTGATTTTGTTGGGGCGCCTGGGTGGCGCAGTCGGTTAAGCGTCCGACTTCAGCCAGGTCACGATCTCACGGTCCGTGAGTTCGAGCCCCGCGTCAGGCTCTGGGCTGATGGCTCAGAGCCTGGAGCCTGTTTGCGATTCTGTGTCTCCCTCTCTCTCTGCCCCTCCCCCGTTCATGCTCTGTCTCTCTGTCCCAAAAATAAATAAAAAACGTTGAAAAAAATTAAAAAAAAAAAAAAAGATTTTGATTTTGGTTATTTACTAAAAGGTATTGTGGAAGGCTTTTTTCTCACATTGTAGAATACATCATGTATTTTACAATTATCTGTTTTTAGAACTTGTGCAAAAATTTCCCTATGAACAATTTGGTTTCAAGGTGTTTGAAATGCTTACATTAGGCAACTTAACTTTTTTTTTAATGATTGCTTGAATTTTCTATCTTTGCAGAGTTTTCTATTCTCTTTTAAAATGCATGTGTGTGCTTCCCACTTTATTTCCCCCTTTAGTTTCCTACCTGTTAGTTTCTTGTGTCTCTTTATGCCCTTACCACAAAAAAATGAAATGAAATTTAGATTTAACTAGAACAGTATATTTAATTGCTTCTTTAGTTTTGCCAAGGAACATTATTTCTTATCATGAAAGAAATGTTACTCAGCTCAGCTTTTTACTAGTTCCAGTTTTCTCCTGTTAAAAATTCTGTTATGGACAATGTGATTTCTTTTTAACTTCTAGCAACTTAAGTGATTGTGTTTACATTGTATAATATTTTGGTTTTCTGAAGATGTTGTAAGGAGGGAAACCTAGATTAAAGTTATATTAAAAGGCATTAATATATATATGTTTGGGAGATCAGAATCAGAAAAATAATTTTTGCATATGTATTAGCAAGCATATAGCTTATTTAGAAATATGTTAAAGAAATACTGTTGAAACTTGCCCAGTTTTAATAAATAGTATTATGTTTGAGAATATAAAAGTGTCTGGGGGGGCACCTGGGTGGCCCAGTCGGTTAAGTGTCCAACTTCGGCTCACGTCATGATCTCACGGTTTTGGGAGTTTGAGCCCTGTGTTGGGCTCTGTGCTGACAGTTCAGAACCTGGATGGAGCCTGCTTCGGATTCTGTGTCTCCCTCTTTCTCCCCACTTCCTCCCACTTGTACTCTGTCTCTCTCCCAAAAATAAATAAACATTAAAAAAAAAGTGTCTAGGAATCATGAGTTATAAATTAGAAATAAATTAGTCATGGACATAATTAACATACAGGAAATATTACTAAAGTCTTTGTATGGTATTTTTATTGTTGTAAAGAGTGAAAAGTGTTTTTATGTATTTCCTAGATTTCCTCTCTTAATTTCTTTTCACGCTATTAAATTTTCAACTAGGGATTATCTTCAGGAAGCTCATAATCTTAACTTTTGTATCTTGTGTCAGATTTTCAAGATCATGATCCTTGCAGTCAGAGGATAGGAGTCTTAGATTAATGTGAGGTAAATGCTAAGTTCAAGGTAAAATATTTTCAAGACATTTGATAATCAGACTGAGTGTTAGGGTTTGCTCATCTGAGTTTTAGTCTTTGGTTCCCTGGTTTTTTTCTGCTTATTTGTCTTCAGATTCAGCTAATATCTAGGTTTAATTTCTTTCTGTGTCATTGGCAATTTCATTTAAATCATCAGACCATGTTCTTGCCCTTTTTACTTTTCACAATTGTGGGCCTCTTTGGAAGATATTCCACTTAAGAGCATGGTTTTATTCTGACTATTGGAGGCAGTTGGCAGTTCTCACTCAAGGAAGGTTACTAAAGTAAGGTGTAATCATCTTCAAATGCAAAAAACAAAACAAAATCCCTGTTTAGTTAGTTGTCTATTTCGGGGGAAAATTACCAGTCAAGTGCATTGTTTAACAGTGATTGATCATATTATAAAAAATAGCACGTGTAGGCAGCCCCTTTTATAGGCTAGACTATATATTATTAATGCATATGATATAAAATTACAGTTAGTTTTTTGGAAAGGTATAAGTTGATAGCTGTCTTTGCAGAATAGAGTCCTAGCATGCAACCCAGCAGCTAATGGTAGTTTCTCACCGTTTTAAACTTTAGTTTCTTCTTGTTTGTGGTTTTGTTTCAGATATCTGTGGCTGGCTTTCTGAACCAGTCACTGTTACCAAACCCATAAGTCGCTGACATTAGTAGCATCTTCGTATGTGAATATTTGTGCATTCATTGACTCTGTTGATGACATTTCAATAAGCTTAGTTTTACTTTAGAGACCACACCTCCCAGAAAATTCCGTGCAGTCAGATACCAAAGTGAAAGTGGTAGGGTAGCATAAAAAGCTCCTTTAAAGAATGAAATGCTATCCATGTAGGCTGCAAAGTTGGGTGACAGGAAATATGCCTGTCAGCTTGTGATTAATATTATAGAACATCTTGAATTTTAGAGAACTGATCAAGTTTTTCAGCAGTGTGTTGAAACAGTGCTCAAAGAGAGGGTTGGTTTTCCTCCAGATTGCAGGAATGCTTCAGCACCTGACATTAACCCTTTTCTGTCAATAAGATTTCTAGTCATTTTTTTGTGAGTGTAGGAATGTCAGAAAGAAGCAGAGCCATTTGAGAGGCTGTTTTTTATCTTTAGAAATTAGGAAACAAGGATCTGTGATTAAGTGATGATCATATGAATGAAAAAAGGGGGGGACATACAAGGGAGAAGTTTCAGGAGGAAAAGGAGAAGTTTCAGGAGGAAAAGACAAGATTGGACATTCCAGCTGACAAATTGCTCTCATAAAAAGCAAGCTTGGTTTTCTCCATATGAAAATATATACCAGTCTGGTGACTATTAGTCCTCCCTTCAGTATGTAGATTTGAGGAATCATCTGGGCCAGTAGTAGTTGAAACCATAGGAATAAAAAACAAGCTGAAGAAAAGAGGGCTGACTACACAGTCCTAGGCAAGCTGCAGTAAGTGATGAGGGGAGACAGAGGAAACTGTCATTAAGAAGACCAGAAGAAAACTAACATCACTTAAAAAAACTAAGAGATTTTCAAAAGTGAGGAAATTAGTTCTGAAACTAGTAGGTGAAACAACTCCTTTGGTTTATTGAAATATGACATAATATTATGTAAGTTTAGGGTATATTTGATACACCCTAAATAATTTGATAATGTGTATATATCGTGAGGTGATCACTACAGTAAGGTCAGTTAACACTCACTGTTGTCACATAATTATCTTCTTAAATATGTGATGAAAATATTAATATTTACTGTCTTAGCAGCTTTCCCCAAAGTCCTTTCATGGCAAAACTGTCAGGATTGCCTTCCTTTTCATGATTGAATGATATTCGATTGAATACATATACCCTACATTTTGTCTGTTCACCCACTGATGGATATTTAGGTATCTGGGCTATTAGGAATAATACTTTGATTAAAAAAGGACTGCAGATATATCTTCAACATAATGATTTCATTTCTTTTGGATATATATACCTAGACTGGGATTGTTAGATCATATTGTAGTTTATGTTTTTGAGGAACCCCTCTACTGGTTTCCATAGTGATTGTACCAGTTTACATTCCTACCACAGTATACAAAAAGGGCATCATTTCTGCATATCCTGGTCAACACTAGTCATCTGGGATTTGTTTTTGTTTTTGTTTTGTTTTTTTGATAATAGCTATTCTAACAGATACAAGGGGATTGTCTCATTGTGGTTTGATTTGCATTTGCCTGATCAGTAATATACTTATTTTAATGTACATAATGGCCACTATGTCTTTTTTTTTTCCAGAAACCCAGCTTCAGTTAGTTTTTATTTTTTTATTATTTTTTTCAGGTGTTTAATATTAAATTACATTCTAGTTTTAATTCAGATTCTAGTTAGTTACCATATACTGTAATACTGGTTTCAAGAGTAGAATTTAGTGATTCATCCCTTACATACGACATCCAGAACTCATCCTAATAAGTCTCCTTAGTACCCCTTACCTACTTAACCCATCTGTCACCCATCTCCCTCCATTAACCCTTTTGTTCTCTATACCTAAGAGTCTCTTACAGTTTGCTTCCCCCTCTCTTTTCTTTTTTCCATCACTATGTTCATCTGTTTCCATATGAGTGAAATCATAGGGAATTTGCCTTTCTCTGACTTATTTAGGTTAGCAAAGTATACTACATCTAGCTCCATCTATGCCCTTGGCACATGTCAAGCTTTCTTTTTAATGGTTAAGTAATATTCCATTTTATGTACATACCTCCTCTTCTTTATCATCAGTCAATGGATACTTGGGCTCTTTCTGTAATATGGCTATTGTTGATAATGATACCATAAACATCAGGGTGCATGTGTCCCTCTGAATCAGTATTTTTGTGTTGTCTGGGTAAAGACCTAGTCGTTTAATTGCTGTCTCATGGGGTATTTCTGTGTTTTAACTTTTAATTTGAATATTTGAGAGAGAGTGTGCATGCACCTGAGTGAGAAAATGCAAAGAAATAGAGGGAACAGAGGATCCCAAGCAGGCTCTGCGCTGACAGCAGAGAGCCTGATGTGGGGCTCAAAATCACTAGCAATGAAATCATGACCTGGGCTGAAGTCAGACACTTAACCAACTGAGCCACCCAGACACCCCTATTTTTAACTTTCTGAGGAATCTCCATACTGTTTTCTAGACTATTTGCACCATTTTCAATTCCCTCCAACAGAAGAGGATTCCCGTTTCTCTATATCCTTACCAACATCTGTTGTTTCCTGAGTTGTAGACTAACAGGTATGAGGTGGTATTTCATCATCCTTTTGAGTTGAATTTCCCTGATGATGAGTGATGTTGAGCATGTTTTCATGTGTCTGTTTGCCATCTGGATGTCTTTGAAACAAAGTGTCTGCTCATGTCTTCTGCCCATTTTTTAACTGTATTACTTATTTTGGGTGTTGAGTTTGAGAAGTTCTTTATAGATTTTGGGTACTGATCTGTGGTTGACTTTTAGTTTTGTTGATGGTTTCCTTCTCTGTACAGAAGCTTTTTATCTTTTTCTTTCTTTCTTTCTTTTTTGAAATTGTTTATTTTTTTAATTTTATTTTTTATGTTTTTAAATTTACATCCAAATTAGTTAGCATATAGTGCAACAATGATTTCAGGAGTAAATTCCTTAGTGCCCCTTACCCATTTGGCCCATCCCCCCCTCCCACAACCCCTCCAGTAACCCTCAGTTTCTTCTCCATATTTATGAGTGGTTCTGTTTGGTCCCCCTCCCTGTTTTTATATTATTTTTGTTTCCCTTCCCTTATGTTCATCTCTTTTGTCTCTGAAAATACTCATATGAGTGAAATCACATGATTTTTGTTTTTCTCTGACTAATTTCACTTAGCATAATATCCTCCAGTTCCATCCACATAGTTGCAAATGGCAAGATTTCATTCTTTTTGACTGCCGAGTAATACTCCATTGTATATATATATATACCACATCTCCTTTATCCATTCATCCCTCAATGGACATTTGGGCTCTTTCCATACTTTGGCTATTGTTGATAGTGCTGCTATAAACATGCGGGTGGGTGCATGTGTCCCTTCGAAACAGCACACCTGTATCCCTTGGATAAATGCTTAGTAGTGCAATTCCTGGGTTGTAGGGTAGTTCCATTTTTAGTTTTTTGAGGAACCTCCATACTGTTTTCTAGAGAGGCTGCACCAGCTTGCATTCCCAAGCCTTCATTTTTTTAATATGGTGCATCACATCTATTGACTTGTAGATGTTGAACTACTGTTGCAGCCCAAGGATTAAATAAATAACATTTTTATTGTTCACAATGCTTATAATGTGCTATTGGATTTAGTTTCCTAGAATTTTATTGGGAAATTTTGCATATGAATATTCATCAGCGATAAAGGTCTGTAGTTTCCCTTTCTTGTTATTGCCCTCACTTAGCTTTAATTATGAGGGTAATGCTAGGCTCATAAAATAACTTTGGGAGTGTTCTCTTATATGTTTCAAAAGACTTTGAGAGGATTGTTACTAATTTTTCTTAAATGTTTGGAAGAATTTGTCTATAAGAACCTCTGGTCCTGAAATTGTCTGTATTGGGAGATTTTATTTACCAAATCAGCCTTCCTACTGTACATTCACATTTTCTATTCCTTCAGAATTCAGTCTTGGAAAAGTATATGTATCTAGGACTGTATACATTTCTTGTAGGCTTTGTTTTCTGGATAGTTTGTAGTTCTGTGTTATAAGTATGTACTCTCTTGTGGCTTTCCTTTGAGAGTTGGTTATTTTCCATATTGGTAAGTTTTCATCATCTTATATTTTGTGTATCTATTATAGATACTTGCTTTGTGTTACCCTGAGAGTTGACATTATTTTATATATATAATAATCTGTTTAAGTTGCTAACACCTGAATTTTGATGACATATAAAAGCTATCCTTTTTATTCCCCTTCACAAATTGTTTTTATTGTCACAGGGTTTTTTTCATATTGTGTATCCACTAACAGATTGTAGCTGTAGTTTTTACTTTGTCCTTTAGGTTATATTAGTTAATATTTTAGTATTAGATTATTCTCAATTTGACTATATACTTACTTTTACTGGAGTACATTATATTTTCATATGTTTTTATGTTACTAATTACCTAGTTTTCACTTCAGCCTGAAAAACTCCTTTCAGTATTTCTTGTAAGACAGATCTCGTAGTGATGAAGTACGTAGGTTTTTGTTTCTTAGGGCAAGCATTTATCTTTTCTTAATTTCTTAAGGACAGTTGTGCCAGTTATGTATTGTTGGTTGGTAATTTTTCTTTGAACACTTTGAATGTATTATCCTGCCTTCTCCTACTTTGTAGTGTTTCTGCTGATTTTAAAAAATTTTAAAAATTCTGCTGATAGCCTGGTGGGCGTTCCCTTATATGAGTGATTTTTTTTTTTCTTGCTGCTGTTATATTCTTCTCTTTAATTTTAGACAGTTGTATTATAATGTGTCTTGGAGAAGATTGTTTGGGGTTGAAATTTTGTGGGGTTTTATGACCTTCATAAACTTAGATATCCGGATCTCCACAGTTTAAGCCTTTATTTCCTTAAATTAACTTCCCTCTCCCTTCTCTTTTTCTTTCTTTTCTGGAACTCCAGTAAAGTGTAGTTTATTTCCTCATTGATATCCTGTATTCACGTAAGCTGTTTTTAGCCTTTCTTATTTTTTATTTTTTTCTAAGTAGATTGTATCAAAGAGTGTCTTCTGTTCCACATATTTCATCTTCTACTTGTTCTTTTCTTGATGCTTTCTATGTCATTTTTTCATTTTATTCATTGTAGTGTTGGCCCTGGAACAACAGGGGTGTTAGAGGTGCTGTCAAAATCTGTATGTAACTTTTGATTTCCCCAAAATACTTAACTGCTGATAGCCTATTGTTGACTGGAAGCCTTACTGATAATATAGTCAATATATTTTGAATGTTGTATAAACATTATGCTTTTTTTTTGAGTTTATTTATTTATTTTGAGGGAGAAAGAGAGAGAGTACAAGAGGGGGAGGGGGAGAGGGAGGGAGAGAGAAAGAGGAAGAGAGAGAGGGAGAGGGAGAGAGAGAATCAGAAGCAGGCTTCACACTCTCAGCTCAGAGCCCAATGAAGGCTTGAACTCATGGACCATAACATCATAACCTCAGCCAAGATTCAGAGTCAGACATTAACCAACTGCATCCCCCAGGCTCCCTGTATATGTAGTTGTTTTTTATGATCCCTTTCTTTTTATTTTGTTAATGTATTAATTTTTTATTTTGTTGAATTTCTGTTTTCTTGTAGCTTGCTGAGCTTCCTTAATACTACTTCAAATTCTTATTATAGATTGCAGGTCTCCATTACTTTGGGGTTGGTGAATAGAAAATTATTATGTTCCTTTAATGGTATCATGTGAGGATTGATTTTGAATATTTTTAATATTCCTTGAAGTCTTGTATTGTCTTCACGTTTGAAGAAGTCAGTCTGATAGTGCCTCTAGGCTTAACTTCTTATTGGCTTTGGTAGAGAAACCTTTGCTGTAGCCCCATTAGGAACTCACGCTTTTTTCATACCTTGTTGGTGGATATGCCTGCTCTACAATTCTAGCTCCCTCTTTTGGGGCATTCTTAAGATTGTGTGCTTCTCTCAATTCTGCAAAGCCAGGCTGGGTAATGATAGCCTCAGGTTTGCTTTTCCTAGAAGGTGCTGAATTCTTAAGTTTGTGTGGTTTCTCCCAATCATAAAGACTGAATCCTGCCTTTACAGGAGCCAGCCATAGGGTTGAGTGTTTGTGCCGGTAAGCCACATAAAGTGTTGAGGTTGTCCATGGACTAATTGGTGGAATCCACAAACAAGACATCACCAGCATTTTGTGGATAAATTACCTGATGGAATCACGAAGCGGTTAGTAGGATTGCATCCCATTGGTGCCCTACTGATTTCCAAGAGCCTTACTGATTTCAGCAGGTTTCTGCTTCCGCGTCATGAAGGACATCTTAGTATTCTGGAGACGGTGAGAAAGAAGTGGGCTTCTTTGGCAGTGTCCTACACAAATAGGGAAGCCGGGCACTCATTTACAGGCTTTTACTTTCTCTCATGGAAAAAAGCACAGGCCTTTAGGGGTGATTAAAGTGAAACTACTCCTCTTCCTCATTTTGTTGTGTGTTCTCTCTCTCTTTTTTTTTTCTGTTTTCCTTTTTTTTTTTTATTTTTAATTTTTTGCCTACTTCTGGAACTTCTCCACTAGAATGCTGGAACTTCTCCACTAGAGAAGTTGGACTCCACTTGCCTCTGTCATCTGTTGGTAATAGGCTCAGTTGGTGTTTGGGGACGGTGGGCAAGGACAGTGGAAAGTTCTTCTTCCACTATGATGATCCAGGTTAAACTTTATCAGAGCTAATGAGATTGATTTTTCACCAGGAAACTTAAAGATACTTTAAATACTGTATCATTTTTATGGCATTCTTAATTGATCCAATTACATGTAGTTTTACTTAATTTTGCTTATAAAATTTTTAAAGTTTATCCTTTCATAATGGTATTTTAAATTTTATTTTCCATATTTTTTTAATGTTTATTATTTTGAGAGAGAGAGAGACAGAGTGTAAGTCGGGGGGGGGGGGGCAGAGAGAGAGGAAAACACAGAATCCGAAGCATGCTCCAGGCTCTGAGCTGTCAACACAGAGCCCAGCGTGGGGCTCGAACTCACAAACCCTGAGATGACCTCAGCCAAAGTTAACTACCTAACCGACTAAGCCACCGAGGCGCCCCATAATTGCCTTTTTTTTTTTTTTTAATGTTTTATTTATTTTGAGAGAGTACATGATCAGGAGAGGGGCAAAAGGAGAGAGACACAGGGGATCTGAATCAGGCTCTGCTTTGAAGGTAGTGAGCCTGACAGAGGGCTTGAACTCAGGAGAGATCATGACCTGAACCAAAGTGAGATGCCCAACTAATTGAGCCACCCACACACTCCCATGATGACATTTTTTAAAGAGGGAGAACGAAATAGAAATCCAGAGAGTTTGGAAAGAGAAAACAGCAACAGTTTATTTAGACCAAGAACATTTTCCAATATTTTGTGGTTAAAAAAAATACTAATGTAGTCTTCACCTTTTTATTTGAAGCATTTTAAATAAATAACATAAAGCCTATTTCTTGACTTGGATATGCCTTGGAGATGACATATAGTGGAAATTATTTCTATAAACTTAACTGAGTTTCTTACATGCATAAGAACCATGTACTTTTATGTATGAACATTAAGAGATACATAAGTATTAATTTTGTTTGTTTGTTTTTTGAGGGACAGAGAGAATCTCAAACACATTCAGTGCAGATATGTGGGGCTCAATGCCACAACTCTGAGATCTTGTCAGATGCTCAACTGACTGAGCCACCCAAGCGCCCCCATAAATTTTCTTTCAAAAAATACAATAAAGATAGAAGTGTAAAGACTGTGAAATTTCATAGGCAGGAGGGATTTTTTCTAACATTTTCTTTTAATGTGCACATGGGGGGAGGGGAGCATGCAGGGGATAAATCAAGGCACAGGTAATATGGAAGGCATTTCAGGTAGAAGAAAAACAAAGCCAAACATAACATTTGTGTCTTATGGGTACCAAAATATATTTAGGTGTATTTGTTTGGCTAAAGAAAGAGACAGAAACACAGATTGGGGTTTTGGAGGAAGGGAGAGGAAGATGAGTAAAGGGAAAGTATGAGGATAATGGTATTTAGGGCTGGTTGTTAGGATTATAGGCTAAGGAGCTTGAATTTTATTTGGTGTGAGCAGGAAGCTATTAAAACATTTATCATTATCGGGGACCTGGGTAGCTGAGTCGGTTAAGTGTGTCATGCTTAGTGTTGGCTCGGATCACGATTTTACCATTTGTGAGTTTGAGCCCCACATTGGGCTGGGTGCTGACAGTGCAGAGCCTGCTTGGGGTCCTCTCTCTCTCTCTCTCTCTCAAAATAGATTAATAGACATAAAAAAATTTCACCAATAGAAGTCTGACATCATTTAAATTATGCATCACAAATTTCACTCATTTTACATGTGTTAAAATGTACGCTTTTCTTTTTAATTTTATTTTTTTAATTTACATCCAAATTAGCATATATTGCAACAGTGATTTCAGGAGTAGATTGCTTAATGCCCCTTACCCATTTACCTCTCCCCACTCCCACAACCCCTCAGTAACCCTGTTTATTCTCCATATTTAAGAGTCTTATGTTTTGTCCCCTGCCCTGTTTTTATATTCTTTTTGCTTCCCTTCCCTTATGTTTATCTCTTTTGTCTTTTAAAGTCCTCATATGAGTGAAGTTATATGATATTTGTTTTTCTCTGACTGACTAATCTCACTTAGCATAGTCCCTTCCAGTTCCATCCATGTAGTTGCAAATGGCAAGATTTCATTCTTTTTGATTGCCAAGTCATACTCCATCGTGTGTGTGTGTGCGTGCGTGTGCGTGTATACACACGCACGCACGCACACACACCACATCTTCTTTATCCATTCATCCATTGATGGCCATTTGGGCTCTTTCTGTACTTTGGCTACTGTTGATAGTGCTGCTATAAACATGGGGGTTTATGTGTCCCTTCAAAACAGCACACTTGTATCCCATGGATACATGCCTAGTAGTGCAATTGCTGGGTCTAGGGTAGTTCTATTTTTAGTTTTTTGAGGAACCTCCATACTGTTTTCCAGAGTGGCTGCACCAGCTGGCATTCCCACCAACAATGCAAAAGAGATCCTGTCTCCTCATCCTCGCCAACATCTGCTGTTGCCTGAGTTGTTAATGTTAGCCATTCTGACAGGTGTGAGGTGGTATCTCATTATGGTTTTGATTTGTATTTCCCTGATGATGAGTGATGTTGAGCATCTTTTCATGTGTCAGTTGGACATCAGGATGTCTTCTTTGGAAAAGTGTCTGTTTATGTCTTTTGCCCATTTCTTCACTGGATTATTTATATTTTTCGTGGGGGAGGGTGTTGAGTTTGGTAAGTTCTTTATAGATTTTGGACCTGTTTATCTGATATGTCATTTGCAAATGTTTTCTCCCATTCTGTCCATTGCCTTTTAGTTTTGCTGATTGTTTCCTTCTCTGTGCAGAAGCTTTTCATTTTGATGAGTTCCCAGTAGTTCATTTTTGCTTTTGTTTCCCTTGCCTCTGGAGACGTGTTCAGTAAGAAGTTACTGCGTCTGAGATCAAAGAGGTTTTTGCCTGCTTTCTCCTCCACAGTTTTGATGGCTTCCTGTCTTACATTTAGGTCTTTCATCCATTTTGAGTTTATTTTTGTATATGGTGTAAGAAAGTAGTCCAGGTTTATTTCTCTGTATGTCACTTCCAGTTTTCCCAGCAACACTTGCTGAGGACACTCTCTTTATTCCATTTGATGGTCTTTTCCTCAAAGATTAGTTGGCCATACGTTTGTGGGTCCATTTCTGGGTTCTCTATTCTGTTCCATTGACCTGAGAGTCTGTTCTTGTGCCAAGGTTTTGTTTTAATTATATAGGTTAAGTATCAAATACAAAAATATTTGTTTTGAAAAAAGTTTATACTGTACTGACAGACATGAAAGGAGAGTGAGTCATGTCATTCCATGAAGGGCCACATGGGGAAGGATCAGAGGAGGAGAGGAGACAGCATGGCCTGGAAGCCTATATTAGGAAGGAAGACAAGATGTGGTATATTTGGTGGGTTGATTGGCCAGTTTTAATAATTTCCTTGGGGTATTTTATGGTATGGGGAATGTTGGATTGGTATGTAGATTAAAGTTTGGGGATATGGGTCTGATTGGTTGGTTTGTATTATGACAGTGTACTTAGAGGGGAGACATTTGTTCTCTGTAGGGTTTAGCCAGCTCAGGAGGAAGCTATGTCTCCAGGATCAAGGCCCCAAATGAGAAAGCATGAAGCATACAGAAAATAAGAAATTATCACCAATAAGCTGCATTACTTGGAGTTCGAATAGGCATATATTTTGTATACCATCAGCAAAAATTATAAAGAGTAGAAACTGTATCTAATAGCATTTTTGAAGGTGAATTAGAAAGTGAGAAAGTGGAGATTGGAAAGCTAATTAAGAAGCTTAGTAGTTGTGGGACAACTGGGTGGCTCAGTCAGTTAAGCGTCTGACTTCGGCTCAGATCATGATATCGCAGTTTGTGGGTTTGAGCCCATGTTGCGCTCTTTGCTGACAGCTCAGAGCCTGGAACCTGCTTCAAATTCTATGTCTCCCTCTCTCTACCCCTCCCCTGTTTGTACTCTGCCTCTCTCTTTCAAAAATAAACATTAGACAGACACACACATATTTTTATATATGTTTATATAAACATTTATATGTTTATATTTGTTTAAATAATGATATATATTTATATAATATATATGGAATGTTTATTTATTTTTATGTACATAAAAGAGGCTTACATAGTACTTGTAACATAAGTAAATCATGGCCCCTGGTAATTCTCCCTTTCTTGCTCCTTTTATGCACTTGCTTTTTAGGCCTGTATATGTGCTTTAACTTTTTTTTTTTTTTTTTTGGGAAACTGGCTGTTTATCCTGTCTATCCCAAGGCAAATTTGGTAAATAACCTTCTTCAACTCTGTCTTTTTTGAGAGAGAGAGAGAGAGAGAGAGAAGAAAAGAGACAGGAAGAGAGGGGTGGGGGAAAGAGAGGGAAAGAGCATATGCACACAAGTCTTATGGTTTTAGGTATCTTATATAGATGGTACCTTCATTTTACTTTGTTCAAAGATGAATTTATTTTTTACCTTTTGTAGCTGGTACCAATTCACCTGTGGCCTGGAGAACCTAAATACACTGTGAGAATTATTTCTGCAGTCAGAAGGTCAGTTAAGATAGGTCACTTATAAGGTACACAGAAATGTCCAAAGAGTGTTTACCATTGTTAATGATTTTTGAATTTCTATCATTTTATAATCTAGGAAGGAAGATTGCAGACTACATTACATTAAAAGGTGTAGTAAAATCTTGGTGAAACTCCCCCAATACAAATTGTGTTAAGGTGAACATGAAAGAGTCATTGGATTGCTGGTAGAGAAGAGGCAAGAGGGAGTCATCTGGGGTATAAGAAATGTTGTGTATTGTAATCTGAATAATGTTACTATAAGTTTAAATATATACTTAAAAGTATAAACATTTATATATATAAATTATTAAGCAGAACACTCAAGATATATGTTCTTTATGTAAGTAATACTGTAATTAAAACAAAAATTCCCAAACACAGTTAACTTGTTTAACTCCTTTTCACCCATTAAATGATACAGCTGCTCATACATCAGTATAAATCAGACGTTCCCTTTTATTATATTTGATAGGGTTTGATAAATTAAATTTGAACATTTCAGAAATGTGAAGATCATGATGACATTTTAAGTATGTGATATAATTAATATTTGGTGTACTTTATTTCCTGGCTTAGGAGCTGTGACTAATGAGAATCAAAGGCCATGGATGAAGATGAACTTGAATTGCAGCCACAAGAGCCAAACTCCTTTTTCGATGGAATAGGTATATCTAATTCTTGGGTTGTTCCACTTCCCAAATTTGGAGTTTGCTTATCAAGAGGATAAGTTGCTAGATCTTAACACTGATTCATTATTAAGGATCTTACATCCTTTCAGAGTCTCCCAGCCAGCTCATAATCTTGTCAATACCCCATTAATATCAAAAATGCGTGTTGTCCCGTTATTCTCATTTTCCCTAGTTACACCATTAATCCTATCAGTTCTTCCTTTGGAAGTTTTTCATGACTATTTCTGCTTGTAATTAGTTTTGTATTGTTGCAACAATATATTTCCACAAATTTGGTGACTAAAACCGTGCCAATTTGTTACCTTACAATTTTGAAGATTATAAGTGCTTGTACAGTGTATTATAGTTCAACTGGTACAGAATTTTGCAAACCAAAGTCAAGGTTTTAGCAGGCTGCGTTCTTTCTGGAGCCTCTGAGAGAGAATCTTCCTTCATGAACATTCAAACTTTTGGCCAGATTTAGTTCCCTATACTTGTCTTCTTTTCTTATGAACTATTAGCCTGGACCTTTTTTTGTTTCTTGAGGCTGCTCACATTCCCTCTCATGCTTTACATGTCATTTCCTTTAGCAACAGTGAGTTGAGTCCTTCTCATGCTTTGATCTTTTTGACATTCCGTTCATCATGTAGCATCTGACTTCAGCCGGCAGCTTATCCAGTATAATTGACCTTCTATCCATAACCCTAATTATATATTCAAGGTTTCTTTTACTGTGTCACATAATCTATTTGAAGATCCAGGGATTTGGGTGTGGATATCTTTCTTTGGGAGACCATTCTGCCCCCAAACTTCTTTGTTCCCCCCACAATAAAATTTAACACTTTCTTCTGAGATACTCAGATTTAACATCCCAAATTCTCATCTGAAATTAAGCAGCTCAGCTGCATCCCCATTGTTTTAGAATATAGCGGGTTTTTTTCTTTTATTTTGAGACTTTGATTTGCCATCTGATTCCTTCCTTGGCCCATTGCTTGTGTAGTAGTGTGTTGTTTAATATTTACATATTAAATATTTATCGAAAGGAATTGAACAGCTCAGAAATTTTCATAGCATATAAATCAGGGGCCGATAATACTTGAGGAGTGGTTCATTAAGTACTTCTGGGGCACAGAGTTTTCTTTACCAGTGGACTTGTGAAGCTAAGCAACAAGCTATCTACTCCCATTATGAGTGGTAGTGCAGTTTTTAATATTCTGGTTACAACAGAATTAAAAGGAAGGTAAATGGAGTCTGTAGTCTAAAGAAGTTTTGAAATACAATTGGGTAAACTCCATTAGTTCCCAAGCCCTGGGAATAATCTTCATGGTTGATGGCTCCCTGCTCTGAGTCATCTTTGGTTTTTGTTGTTTTTGTTTGTTTGTTTTTGTTTTTCCCTATCAGTGATAGCAGGTGTTCTTATTAGCTTGCTCCCTGCACCTAGACTTTGGGAGTCCAGCAGTTCTTAACACGGTCTCCATGCCTTTCAGTCCAAGTTAGTATTTAAGGCATTCAAGATCATATTGTTTCTGGTGGTATAAAATTTTTTTTAAGAGTTTTGTGCGTCTCCTGGGTCATGAGAATTTACTTCATTAGACAAGTGATTCCCTTTACATACCTTTCAGAAATACTATATTTCTTTTTGACTTCCTAGAAATGGCTGAGGGATACTGCTTTTAAGGTCCTTAGACGTACCTTAGTTTGATTGAGGGATTTTGTGAGGCACACAATTAATGGCCTCAGACATGAAATGACTCACTTTTCACATCTGTTGATCTTCAAAGAGGAGATCTAGAATCATTAGACTACTGTTTCTCTAGAACTTTCTTTCTGAAAATTTAATTTTT
Source organism: Lynx canadensis (assembly GCF_007474595.2). Classification (NCBI taxonomy): domain Eukaryota; kingdom Metazoa; phylum Chordata; class Mammalia; order Carnivora; family Felidae; genus Lynx; species Lynx canadensis. Next base: position 1,170,548 of record NC_050200.1, on the reverse strand, counting down.
TTAATTTAATTTTTTCTTTTTCTTTTGTCATCTCTATAGGCTGAGAATTTGCCAGATTATTAAATCATGCTGTTTTTTTGTTTATTGTTTCTTCTCTCAACTTATCTTTTTTTTTTTTTTTTTTTTTTTTTTTTTTTTTTTTTTACTATAAGCAATAGAAGAAACCAGGTCACATCTTCAGCACTCTGCTGAAATCTAAGCTAAATATCTGAGTTCACAAGTTATGCTTCCCACATAACTGCAGCATACAGTTTTGCTAAGCTCTGTGTCAGTGTTTAACAAAAATATTACTTCTTTCAGTTTCCAGTAACCTGTTTCTTCCTTTTAACCACTACTGGCAAAGTTCTTAAAATGGGGATTTCCATTAACAGTCTGTATATGGTGACTTAGGTATTCTCTGAGTCTACAGTGTTCATTTCTTCTTTCTGAGTTCTCAGTAGCATGGATTGTTAACATCCATAATTCTCCCAGTGGTCTGTTCAAGGGAATACTGCATTCCAGAGCCACTTAACAATTGTAGGTGTTGTATAGCAGCACTTTACTCTCTACCAAAATCTGATTTATTTCAATTACAATGCCAAAGTTAAATTTAGCAGTTTAAATCAATAAAATTCATTGTTTCTCTGTTTCTATGGGTCAGAAATCTATCATGGCATGACTGGACTTTCTGCTTTGGATTTCATAGGGCTGAAATAAAGGTGTCAATGGGGTGTTGTTCCTTTCTGGGACTCTGGGGATGGTTCTCATTCCAAGCTAACTGGGAATCAGTTTACTTCCTTTCACCTGTGGGACTGAAGTCCTCATTTCCTTGGTAGCTTTCAGCTGAGGGGACATCTTTCCTCCTTGTGTCTGCTTGTGTTCCTTGTCATGCTTTCCATGTAGCCCATGCAGCAACATTGAATTGAGTCTCTCAAACTTAAAATTCCACTTTACTCTCTAATGCCACTTGGGAAAATTCTGCTTTAAGTGTTCATGTGATCAGATTGGACCCACTTAAAAGTTTTAGTGTAAGTTTTATGACCTTAGTTACATCTGCAAAGTCCTTACAGGACTATACTGTGACATATTCACAGTTCCAGTAATTGGAATGTGGACATCTTGCAGGGGCGGGTTCAGTGAGGTGGATAGGCTAGGAAGTCTGCCTGCCACTTAACCACTGCTCTTACCAGTTTCTACCACTTCACCCAGGTCCTGTTACCTCATTTAAACTTATAATATTAAAAACTGTTTTCCTCACTCTCAGTTTCCTTCTTTTATTTACCACCCCAATAGTATACTCATCCTACCGTAACACCTGGAGCATGTCATTTCACTTTTTCATTGCCCAGGAGATAAGGTATAAAGGTCCTCTGCATTTTGACATTTTCCCACTTTCACAGCCCTGTTTATCAGGAGGATTCTCAAGGAACCTTATGCATCAGGCATATAGAGTCTTGCTTATTTCTTCAACTGCACAAGGAAAATTATATTCATGAAGTTTTAATAGTGGGAAAAAAATGGGTAACCAGATTACCCAAGGTTCTAAGTAAATAATATTGAAAAGCATTGCACTAGATTTTATAATATAAAATTGCTTTCTATTACCTACTCTTACTAATTAAAATTTCAATCATTCAGTTTTATGTGATCATATTTGCTATATATTAAAGAAGAAATAGTAACTTTACCAAGAAATACGAAGGTTAAGTGTGCTTTCTAAATCCTGTGGGGGGTGTGTGTGTCAGACAGTTTGGGGTAGTGTTTTGACTTATGCTTGGTAGTGTCCCTTTGATGATGGTAAATGCAAAGTTAACTCTTTCTTCATTTGAACATAGTGAAGTATAATTAATGTGTTTAATAGAGAAGCTGTAAGTTTTTTGGAGAAAAACAGTATTTACCAGCTTAATTTTACCACAGTAATCTTGGGTCATGGAGTAAGTGGTAGATTGAAGGACTGTTTGCATTTTAGCCCTCATAATTAACACTAATAGTTTTCATTCGTCTTTGAGCAAGTCACTTAATCTGCCAGGGCCTCTGTTTTCATGTCCTAATAATAATGAAACCTCTCATTACAGTTTTTCAGAACACTTCACATACATTCCCATTTTGATCATCACAACAGTCCTGTGAGGTATGCATGGCAGATACTACTGTCCTCATTTTACTGACAGGAAACTGAAACTCAGAGGTTAAATGACTTGCCTAAGGTCACAAAATGAGGAAGTTCTAAACGTGTCTCTCTGACTTAGGTCTTGTAAGCAGTGCTCTTGCCTTTAAGTGCTTTTATGTTTATGTCTTTAACATGAAATTAGAGTAACATATTGTTTGATGCGAATTATTACACACCAAAGATAAATGAAAATAAAGCATTTAATGGAAATTCTACAGAAATGAAAGAAAACATTTTCTCATTATTTCTATATGTAATTCAAATTGGCATTAACTGACTTTAAAGACTTCCTGCAGGTTGCACTATTTTTTTGGCCTTTATTGATCTTTTTTGTTTGAATAATCTCTGTATTTCTCTGATGGCCTAGTCAGTGAGACACAGTCACTGTGTGAGTCACATTCTTAAACTCAACTGTTCTGAGTCATAGCCAGGAACAGTAGCTAGCTAACTGACTAGCATATTTGTTCTAAGGACCAGGAGCCAAGATAACAGTTTTGTTGTATTTTATTTCATGTTACAATTTTGGTAAGGATATCTTATTTCTGTCTCACTCATCTTATTCATTCAAAGTCATACTTAACTGAGCACCATATTCTATGCAAACAATTGTGTGATCTTGGTGAAGTCATTTAATCTCGCTGGGCTGCAATTATTTCACTCCTGTACCTTTATTATTTAACTACAGAGTGGACTAACATAGGGTTTCTTACAATCTGTGGAACTACCTCGGAGATTGGAGTGTGGGTAATTGGAGGAGGCTAGCCAGAGGCTGAGTACCCCTTGTGAAATTCTAAATCCTGCCTCCACATTCACTCTCCATGCTCCAGAGTAGCTTCAGTTTTATTCATCTTTATCTATCCACAGAGGTCCTTAATCAGTTGTGTTTACCTATCTGTAGGCTTCTCTCTCTTTTCATTTATGCTCCAATCCTTTTCTAGCCTAAATTCAGTTTAATGAGTGAATTTCCAGTCACATATGCAGAATACTTTTGGAACATTACACCAGAATAGAGTGGTTGATTCTAAAGAGTGTAACAAAAAAAAGAAAACAAATGTGTAGTAGTGTTGAAAAGTTAAGAAAACTAATATATTTAAAGAATTGTGGAAAAAAATGAAAAGAAATGGAACAGATACAAAAGGAAAATGGTTTGTTTTCTGGATTTATGTTAGCCTCTTTAATGTTTACAATTATCCCTTAAGGTTTTTTTCCTAAAATCTTTTTGTGTTTATGATGTTCTAAAATACTTTTCTTTGACAACTGCCCCATGTTTTTTGTTTCCTTACATTTCTTTACTTATTAATTGATTAGAGTTGAGTAAAAGCAGTTCTTATGTTAATTTGTATTTGTTATATGAATCAACAATAAATTCTTTATTTCCTTAATCTGTTTTAAAGTTTGAGAAAACTGAGGATATATTCTGTTTTCTGGTAGAAATTAACATTTATATCATTTTACAGTCATGCATGCATGCCTGAAATTTGTCATTTTAATTTTTGTTTTTTGAAGGAACTGATGCTACTACGCACATGGATGGTGATCAGATTGTTGTGGAAGTTCAAGAAACTGTTTTTGTTTCAGATGTTGTGGATTCTGATATAACTGTACATAACTTTGTTCCTGATGACCCAGACTCAGTTGTAATCCAAGATGTTATTGAGGATGTTGTTATTGAGGATGTTCAGTGTTCAGATGTCTTAGAAGAAGCAGATGTATCTGAAAATGTCATCATTCCTGAGCAAGTGCTAGGCTCAGATGTAACTGAAGAAGTTTCTGTAGCACATTGTACGGTCCCAGATGATGTTTTAGCTTCTGACCTAACTTCAGCTTCAATATCTATGCCAGAACATGTCTTAACAAGTGAATCTATACATGTGTCTGATGTTGGACATGTTGAACATATGGTTCATGATAGTGTAGTAGAAGCAGAAATCATCACTGATCCTCTGACAACGGACATTGTTTCAGAAGAAGTATTAGTAGCAGATTGTGCCTCTGAAGCAGTCATAGATGCCAATGGGATCCCTGTGGACCAGCAAGATGATGACAAAAGCAACTGTGAAGACTACCTTATGATTTCCTGTAAGTGTTTATGTACAGTGATTGTCAGATATTTTTGAAGCCTTTCTTTTCCATTATATATCACGATGATATTTTCTTCACTTAAAACTTACTTGAAAATTTTCAAGATAAGTGTCTTAAGTCTATGTGCATTATTGTTTTAGGTTGGATCTTGTTAACATAAGCCATAAATAAGAAAGCTAAAATGGTAAAAGTAAGGAGTTATTTCTCTGTGAGAATGGAATACAAAGATGAGAAAAATAAAGGCTGGAAAGAATGAACTATGTGAAATCATGAACAATGTATTAACATCACTTTCACCATTGAACCTTCAAAGGATTTGAGCTTGAAAAAAATCTATTGTCTTTATTGTGCAGTCACGTCTGCACTTAACCTTCTTCATACCAATACTGTTTTCCAGCAAAGTAATGATCGTATTTTAAAAAACAAATTTACTATTGACTTTGGAACTCTATGAGTATAATGTCTTTAAATAAAGTAGTCAAGTACATAATGTAAACAACTAATTTATGCAGACTTTTAGATTGATTAGAGATTTAATATCTTTGGTTTTATACTGTTCACTGCTTCTTATGGGATACTGGCTTTCTTGATTGGATTAACTTCTTTACCAACTAGAACATAATTAGATATATTTTTGCTTATATAGTAGATCTCATAATTCTGTTAGTAGATCTTCTGGTAGGTGTCTCTGATTTTTCTGTTTTTCTGCCTAAAACAGAAGAGATAGTAAAATACGTTTTTCACGTATTTTATATTTTTTCATGTGTGTACTTAATTTCTCTTATTCTATGGCTAATTATTCAATATATATATAGTTTATTATTGGAAGCTGCCTACCAGGTAATCCTTTTTTTTTTTTTTTTTTTTTATTTGTCTATCTAATTTTTTTTTAATCTGGTAGAATACAGGCTAAAATTTTGGAATTTTAATTTAATTTTATTTTTTTTTACATTTATTTTTGAGAGAGAGAGAGCACACGAGGGCAGGAGGGTATGGGGGGGCGCGGGCAGAGAGAGAAGGAGACACAGAATCCGAAGCAGGCTCCAGGCTCTGAGCTGTCAGCAAAGAGCATGACCCAGGGCTTGAACTCACAAACTGTGAGATCATGACCTGAGCTGAAGTTGGATGCTCAACTCACCTAGATGGCCATAAAATTTTGGAATTTTAAAAATAAGTATACACCAGGAAATATATTTTAAATGTAAATAAGGATATTTTAGGGAAAAGGTCTTTACATTTTTTAAAGTTTGTCTTGATAAATTAAGAAAGAAGTTTTTTATTAGACTAGAATTGATGTCTTTTTATGTAAGAACTCTAAAATATATTTCAAAAATATGAAAGCGGAAGGGCATTTGGGTGTCCTAGTTATTTCAGCATCAGACTCCTTTTGGCCTAGGTCATAATCTCATAGTTGTGGGGTCTGGCTCCACAATCAGTGTGGAGCCTGCTTAAGATTTTCTCTCTCTCCCTCTGCCTTTCCCCACTTCCCTCTCTCTAAAATTAAAAAAAAAAAAAAGAATTTTTTCTAAATTAGAAATTATTAAAGCTGATCTATAATATTTTATTTATTTTTTTTTCAACGTTTATTTATTTTTGGGACAGAGAGAGACAGAGCATGAACGGGGGAGGGGCAGAGAGAGAGGGAGACACAGAATCGGAAACAGGCTCCAGGCTCTGAGCCATCAGCCCAGAGCCTGACGCGGGGCTCGAACTCACGGACCGCGAGATCGTGACCTGGCTGAAGTCGGACGCTTAACCGACTGCGCCACCCAGGCGCCCCTGATCTATAATATTTTAAAGGACATATTACAAAGCAGTAAAAGGAGATAGCAATTAAATTGTTATGGAGAATTTGATTTCAAGAGTTGTCACATTATATTTTTTAAAACATTTAATTTTCAACAAAAATTATGAGACATGCAAAGAAACAATAATTGCAGTAGAAACACAAGAAAAAGGAAAAAAAGTATAATTATAAGTAGGAACTTATTATGAGGAAAACCAGATAGTGAACTTAATAACAAAGGTTTTAAATCACCCGTTTAAATTTGTTCAAAAACTAAGGAAAACCATTTGTAAAGAACTAAAGTGTGAGAATGAAGAAAAAGGAAAAAAAGTATAATTATAAGTAGGAACTTATTATGAGGAAAACCAGATAGTGAACTTAATAACAAAGGTTTTAAATCACCCGTTTAAATTTGTTCAAAAACTAAGGAAAACCATTTGTAAAGAACTAAAGTGTGAGAATGATATCTCACGAAATAGAGAATATCAATAAAGAGAAATTCTCTTTTATTGTTTTTTAATGTTTATTTTTGAGAGTGAGCACAAGTTGGGTAGGGGCAGAGAGAGAGGGAGACACAGAATCTGAAGGAGGCTCCAGACTCTAAGCACTACCCTACATGGGTTCAGACTCACAAACTGTGAAATCATGACCTGAGTTGAAATCGAACTGACTAAGCCACCGAGGTTCCCCAATAAAGAGAAGTTTTAAAATAAATAGAAATTCTGGACTTTGAAATTACAATAAACTGGGGACTCCTGGGTGACTCACTCAGTTAAGCAGCCAATTCTTGTTTTCATCTCAGGTCATGATCTCACAGTTTGTGAGTTCAACCTTGCATCAGGTTCATGCTGACATCTCAGAGCCTGCTTGGGATTCTCTTTGTTCCTCTCTCTCTGTCTCTCCCCTGCTGACACACCCTCTCTCTCTCTCTCTCTCTCTCTCTCTCTCTCTCTCTCTCTCTCTCTCTCTCTCTCAAAATAAATTAATATACTTAAAAAAAAACTGCACACACACCCACAAAAATTGAAGACCTCTGTAGGAGTTAAAATTGAAAACATCTTAGAACAAAAGAGAAGCACAAGAAAAAAAATGCATGTATTCATCAAGTTTGAAAATGTTTTTGTTTACCAGAAACTGTCAAGAAAGTGAAAAGATAACAGAGAATGGAAGGAAATATTTGAAAAGCATATACCTAAGGACCTAGTACCCAAGGAACCAGAACATATAAAGAATATCTGCAATTCAATAATAAATAGCAGTCCAATTAAAAAGGGGTATAGACTTGAATAGACATTTCTCCAAAGAAGAAAATAAGCACATGAAAGATGTTCAACATCATTAGACATTTTGGGGATGCAGATCAAAACCTGAATGAGTTAATCATTCACACTTTCAGATGGCTATTTGAACCTTGGGGGTTTATGAGGTCAAGCACTTCATCAGGCTCTGCACTGACAGAGCCTTTCTGCCTGCCCCTCTTGTGCATTCTCTCTCAAAATAAATAAACACACTTTAACAAGAAAAAAATATCAATAGTATTCTTACAGGTTTTATTGATTTATTTATTTATTGATAGATTTATTGATAGATTAATAGGATTTGATCACAATAAGATGTATCTTGTCTACAAAAACTAAGGTTTCTTTAAAGTGAAGCATGAGAATTGCTTAAAATTAGGACAGTTGGAGTGTTCTGGTGGGGTTGTGGGTATTGGGAGAGAATAATGATTACAAAGGCAGAAGGCAGTTTGAGTGTTCTTAGTTGCTAGGATCTTTGGTTTATGAAAGCTGACAGATATCTTGTGAGAAATCTGGGGAAGGGGAAATCAGACAGTTGTTATGTTCATTGGGGTAGGCTGTGGTTGATAAACCTGAATAGCAACCTGCACTTGTTTTTAGGCAAGCCATCAGTAATAAGAACATGAGAATGATAAAAGATTTCTCTATTTATAAGATTAATTAGACAGAATACAGTTGCAGCATCCTTTTTTCTTCTTGCAGTATTGTAGTCAGTTCTCTAGAAACTTAGAAAAGTGAGATAAATACAACCAACTAAAAATGAAATGAAAATCTGAGTTTTGAAGACTATCTTTTTCATTCCTTCCCCTTACATTTAACTTACCAGCTCAGTGAACTTGAGGCAAATCACATACTACCCCCAAATTTTTCTTTATTTGGAAAAAGTGAAATAAAATACAAGTGTTGAAGAAATTATAAGATATCATGCAAAATGGTGATTATTAGAAGCAGTCTTTTCCAGAAATTTAGAGAAACCACATTTTTTAAAAAGACAATTATATAGAAATAATTTACTGCTGTCTGAAGATATTTATTCAAGCCTTCTTTGTTTTTAAATTTTAATGGCAGTTTTAAAACCACAGTTAGATTTTACATGATAATAGGACACTTAAGGTGTGTGGGATTTTTTTAATAAGTTGCTTTTGTAATAATTCATTTAGGAATAGCTTTGCTGTTCTCAGGTAGATCTGACATTGGATTTTTTTTTTTTTTTTAAATACACTTTTTAAAGCATAGTAGAAGCACCAGGGGCACCTGGGTGGCTCCATCGATTAAGAGTCCAACTGTAGCTCAGGTCATCATCTTGCAGTTCGTGATTTTCAGCCCCACATTGGGTTTGCTGATGTTGGCGCAGAGCCTGCTTCAGATCCTCTGTGCCCCTCTTTCTCCCTGTCCCCTGCTTGTACTCTCCAAAAAAAAAAACTAAATACTAAAAAAATGATAACAGAAAGATCTTTTATAACTGCAGGTTAAATACATGACATTTTTCAAGCTCCACAGTCATTAGATAGTCTGTTCTTTAAAGAGTTTAATTTTATGACTACCCAGAAATTAACATTTAAGAACATTTTATGTGATCATCTGTACATAAGGCATTAGATTTTTCAGTACCTGCTTAGAATCACTTTTTACAAACCTTCTGATAGAGGCCAACTTCCCCAAAAGATTAGTACTTTAGAGAAGTTGTAGATTTATTCAGAACTATCCTAAATAGTTTCCTGAGATCTCTGTCCTAATGCTGTCTCAGTTTGACATTCCAAAGCCACCTTCAGGAAAATAACCTTGGCTCAGTCAGCTGGATGTGTCAAAAAACAAGTATTTAACATTGAAGAAAAGACTGTACATAATATTAGAATGAAGGGCATGATGCCTGTTTTTGCCCACAAACTATATAAAACATAGCTAAAATACCTTATGTTATATACGGTTTAGGAAAGCTTTGTATCTATGTATATATAATGCAGAGAGTACATATTCATATCCTAAAGCTCTTCTTGGACAGCTCTTTCTCTTTCACTTCTCAAATACTTAACTTGGTCTGTCATTCTTTAGGCAAAGTCGTTGCCTCCTCTTACTCCTGTATATATACCTGAAGATAACCAATCAGGATGTTTTCCTGCTTTCCTCTCCTGCTCTCTTTTCCTTAAGAAGCTAACTACATTTCTATTGATCTGTCCTCCAGTGTTAAAAGGAATAGTGTGTTTCTTCTTAAATGCTTAAGGCAAATTTCTTAAGAATTATATTTTCTCCTTATTTCATCTCCAATTCCCTCTGAGACTTGGACCTCGTAATTACTGTGTCCTCTAACTCCAGCCTCGTACTTATTACTTTACTACTCTCACAGATTATGAACATAATTACATATTTTTATTGGTGAAATAGTTGTCTCTTTGATCCTCTAATCCATTCTGACTACTCTCCTTTGTTCTTTTTTTTTTTTCATTCTAAACTTTTTAAAGAAATTAACATCTTTATAGATCCTCAGCCTCCTTGAATCTGATTCCATATAGCATCCACTAAAACACTTTAACCAAGAGTGGTTATAACACTTTAACTAACCAGGTATTCCTCCTTGGCTTTGTACTTGTCCTGTTATTGCTATGGGCATTAGTAGGACTTTCTGTGTTTGTAAGATTTCTAGATGCTGAAGTAGTTTTGTTCATGGAATGTATTGGGATGGGATGTTCTTGATTTTAATAACAAACTAAATTAGATAATGTGTTAATGTATTTTCATTTTTTTTAAATTTTTTTTTTTTCAACGTTTATTTATTTTTGGGACGGAGAGAGACAGAGCATGAACGGGGGAGGGGCAGAGAGAGAGGGAGACACAGAATCGGAAACAGGCTCCAGGCTCTGAGCCATCAGCCCAGAGCCCGACGCGGGGCTCGAACTCACGGACCGCAAGATTGTGACCTGGCTGAAGTCGGACGCTTAACCGACTGCGCCACCCAGGCGCCCCTGTATTTTCATTTTTTAATGTAGTCTTTTAAAGTACTAAATTCATCTTAATATTAGGTATAATTAATTTTATGTAAGAGTTTTGATTAGACAAATGAAATTTTTGTGTGGTTTTTTTGATGTTTATTTATCTTGAGACAGAGATTGCCAGCAGTGGAGGGCAGAGATAATTCCAGGCAGGCTCCACATTGTCAGCACAGAGGCCGAGTCAGGGCTCAAACTCATAAACCATGAGACCGTGACCTGAGCCAAAATCAAGAGTCAGGCAGTGGACTGACTAAGTCACCCAGACACTACAGATTTTTAGATCTTTTAAAGAATTTGATATGAGGGATGCTTGGGTGTCTCAGTTGGTTAAGTGTCCAATTCCAGCTCAGGTCACAGTCACACAGCTCATGAGTTCAAGCCTCACATCAGGCTCTCTGCTGTCAGTATAGGGCCTGCTTAGGATCCTCTGTCTCCCTCTTCTCTGACCCTTCCCACCTGGTTCTCTCTCCTTCTGTGAAAATAAACTTTATAAAATAATAGTAAAGAATTTGATGTGGAATTTGCACATCTCTTTCAAAAATGTCAAAATCTAACTTTTGTCTTTGTTAGCCACTGTTTAAGAAATTAAGATGAAGGTGCCTAGCTGGCCCAGTCTGTAGAGCATGTGACTGTTGATCTTGGGCTTGTGAGTTCAAACTCCATGTTTGGCATAAGACTTACTTTAAGAAAAAAGAATTAAGGTGTAAAATTAAATGGTCATAACTGTCACCACAGCATTAGGTGAATTGTGCTTGAGTCATGTTTATATTCATCTGATCTCTGCTAATAGAAACCATCTAGTTAATTACATCATTTATTAACTATCACAATTTACCATTGCCTCTTACAAATGTTAGAGAATACATTTCTGAAAACTCCAGAAATTGATTAGGGTTACTTACGACTCTTACAGGTTTTGTTTTGAATTCTCATTTTGCCACTTGCTAGCTATATGACCTCATATAAACATTAAACTTTTCTAAACTGCAGAGTTTGCTTTGCTCTACTGTGAAATGTTGGTGGTATTTTACTTAGTGTAAGCATCACACAGTGCTTATAGTAATCACTTGATAAATCGTAGTTATCTTATTAGTATTCTCACATTTTAAAATAATCATCTATTCAATGTCTGTTTTCCCACTGGATTACAAACTTTTTTTTATAGTGTAACTTTTTAAAAAAAATTTATTTAAATTCTAGTTAGTTAATATACAGTGTAATATCAGTTTCAGGTGTACAGTCTATTGATTCAATACTTGGATACAACACCCAGTGCTCATCATGACAAATGAATTCCTTAATTAGTTCACCCATTCCTACATCTACCTCCATTTCTGGTTGGATTACGTATTTTTAGTCCATAACTTTTCCATATTTGTATCTCCAGTACTTACCTAGTACAAAGTCTTATTTATAGTTGTGATAACATTGTCAAATGGATTAAATGAATGCCCAATTAAAAGGATAAAATAAATCTAGAACACTAAAAAGGGAACTGAAAGGAAAATGAGAACCTTTGATGGGTGAATTGAAAAAAACTAAATCAGTATTTTTTGGGGGGCTTTGGTTCTGTTCTCTGCTTGGTCTTCAGCTGTGGCAGCTAAGCCAGTTGTACCTAGAACAGAGAGAGCATTTTTTCAGTCTTTCTCTAGTACACTCAACATCGGTAAATTCAGCTGATGTAGAATTTGAATTGTATTGGCTAAATTTTCATTCATTGGTCTTTGCCAAACTTCCATTTGTGCCAAAGGTAGCAGAGGATAGCCATAACTGGATAGCAGTGGATAAAAGATTATATGGGAATTATGTTTTTGGTATTTATTGCAATCCAGAGTCTGATTCTTTGAGATACTGTTTTTTACTTTTATTAATTTTCCAAATGCTAAAGATAATACTGTATTTATCTATTTTATGAAGCTTAAAATATGGAATGTTTCTTCCAAATCCCCTGAAACTCAACTATGTGCGTCATGTGTGTCTTTATTGGTACATAGGGCACCTTTTTTTTCAAAACATAAAACAGACTACTTTCATTAAGTTATATGAGAATGCTATATGTTTAAGTATACATTTACTGCATTTGTCAGCAATGACCCGGACTAGTTTTATGAAGTCAAGTGTGTGTCTTTATGTGTGTGTATAAAACATGTATGTGTATGTGTAGTTTTATGTTTAAACAGTTTGACATTGTAATTTACATTGATCATTGCAATGTACCTTTCTGAAAAACCTATTTTGATTTTTTTTTAAAAAATTACAATTCTAAAAGAAGCAGATAAGACCAAGTAATATTCAGTGAAAACAGAGAGTGCTGAGAAAATGTATTAAGACCAGCGTTTGCTGATTTTTACTAGTAGAACATTATTTCCATGATCTTTAAGAATATAATAATCGTTTTACCTTATGGATATTAGTGTATTTAAAGATAAAGCATATAATTTAATTACCTTTGTTAATTTTTTAGGTTACCAGGAGCTTAGATTATATAAAATAATTATCTTAGTATCTCATCCCATTTTTAGAAGATTTACAAAATGTATTTATTGAATTTTCTACTTAGGTAAAATTGTCCAATTTTATATGAGTCAAGTTCGATATTATATATATATATTACATTATGTATTATATTTATTATATTATTATATATTACATATATGTATATTGTATATGTATATATAATCATTTTTTTTAATGTATGTTTATTTGTTTGTGAGAAAGAGAATCCAAGCAGACTCTGTGCTGTCAGCACAGAGCCCAACATGGGGCTTGATCTCACAAATTGGAAGATTATGACCTGACCTGAAAGCAAGAGTTGGACACTTAATTGAGCCACCAAGGCACCCCTGGAGATTTTATATCTAAAAGGGATTTTCAAAATGGTAATATTTTATTTATTAAGTATCTGTTAATATTATTTATGATGTATTTCTTCTCTTAGTGGATGATGCTGGCAAAATAGAACATGATGCTTCCTCTGGAATGACCATGGATGTAGAGTCAGAAATCGATCCTTGTAAAGTGGATGGCACTTGCCCTGAAGTTATCAAGGTGTACATTTTTAAAGCTGACCCTGGAGAGGATGACTTAGGTAAGAGGAAAGCTTCAGCACATCCTGATAATCCGTGTTAACCTGATTAGTTTTGGGTGGTTTAGATTGAGTACATTTGAAAACTTTTCTGAAGATAACTTTTAATCAATGATTTCAATATAGCAGTGGAAAAGTATATAAAATGTAGTTAGTCCAATGGATGGAATTGAAATTTTAAGATAAATTTTCAGATTGTCATCTTCTCTGTTAGGTGGCACTGTAGACATTGTGGAGAGTGAGCCTGAGAATGACCGTGAAGTTGAATTACTTGATCAAAATAGCAGTATTCGAGTACCAAGGGAAAAGATGGTTTATATGACTGTCAATGACTCTCAGCAAGAAGATGAAGATTTAAGTAAGTAGGTGGACTTGCTGTGGGAGAAAATTTTGTTTGTGTACTTTTAGAAGTGCAACCAATATTTGAAGAAAATAAACACTACTATTATAGATATTATTGTACTGCTATATACCAAAAAGGAACATCAGTGACTGTTAATGTTTGCTTGGGATGTCACTTAAAAAACAAACTATTGTGAAAGCCAGGAAAGGAATAGTTTATTCAACAAATACAGAGTATATAGTATGTGAAAGTAATGTTGTTGGTATGTACCATTTGAACCTCTTTTCTGTTTGTCTGAATTCAACTGATTTTTTTTAGGCTTATTTATTTATTTGCGAGACAGAGAAATAAATTTTGAAAATTTCAAAATAAATTTTGAGGTGGAGGGAGGGGGCAGTGAGGGAGAAAGAATCCTAAGCAGGCTCTGCACTGTCTGTCAGTGCCTAGCCTGATATGGGGCTTGAACTCATGAACCATGAGATCATGACCTGAGCTAAAATCAAGAGTTAAGACGCTTAGCTGACTGACCCCTAGGTTTCCCCAAACCAAAATATCATCTGATCTCTGTAAACTTGGTCATTAAAGTGTTGTAATTTTCTAATTAGATGTTGCTGAAATTGCTGATGAAGTTTATATGGAAGTGATAGTAGGAGAGGAGGATGCTGCAGTAGCAGCAGCAGCAGCAGCTGCTGTGCATGAACAGCAAATGGATGACAATGAAATCAAAACCTTCATGCCAATAGCATGGGCAGCAGCTTATGGTAAGTCACATACATAATGGTTCGAAGGATTGCATGGTTCTTAAACATAAATTCATTATAAAAAATAGTTTCTATGTTTCAGAAATAGGAAGTACCACATAGTGATTTAAGGACAGAGGACGATTGTTTGGCCTGCCTTTGACCTTTAATTTTTTTTAACATCAGTTTCTTTTATGCCTATATTATGTAGGAAATAAGCTTTCAAGGTGAAGTTTATTATCTTGAGTTTATCTGGATCATACCTTCACAATTTTGAGGATCATCAAGGGAGTTCATGGTGCAAAATGCTACAACAGTTGGAAGCTAGGCTTTTCCTATTTTCTTGTATATAAATATGACCTTACAGCCCATTACCTAAATAGGAAATTTGTCATTCATGAGTATCATGGCTTTTTGCTGTTGTAGTTAATAAAGAACCCCTAATTCTTTATAAAGAATACTGTATAATTTTGTTTTTTAATACACATTGTTAGGTAATAATTCTGATGGCATTGAAAACCGGAATGGCACTGCAAGTGCCCTCTTGCACATAGATGAGTCTGCTGGGCTTGGCAGACTGGCTAAACAAAAACCAAAGAAAAGGAGAAGACCTGATTCCAGGCAGTACCAAACAGGTGAGGGTGCACAAGTTCCACAGTGCAGTGTGCTCTGTGAGCTCTCAAATGAAACTAGTATGTATCCACAGAAGTGTTAATGATAGCAATTTAGCTGCTAGATCACATGTAGCTTTTCTTTATTAAATTTGAAAATATAATTTTAAGAATTCAGTGATATTCATGAATGATTTCCTAGAATAAAAACAACAGATTTTGAGTCAGAATAAAATCTCAGGTTATTTTAGGAGAAATTAAAATAAATCCCTAAAATATTTTCTTTAAATGAACAAATTTAAAGATTATTTCTGTCAGCATAAGCAGGGCTTCTTTACAGAGGAGCAGGACAAATATTTCTATTGTACACTGGACAGTTCCTTTGCAGTAAAATCTTATATATTGATTTGCCTATTATAGTTTGTTTAATTAGGTGTGGTTAAACTTTAAGTTGGTATAAATATGACATAATAGTAATAAAACTGAAATGTTGAACTTTGTTTTTGTGATATCTGTAGATATCCAAATCTATGTGGCTTTACTATTTTAAACTGGGAGTGAGATTGGTACAGATATACTGAATGAAGTTTCTGACCTAGATTTTGGTCAGATTTTGGAGTTTGCTGTTACCTCTTTTATTTAAAATCAGTGGGAAGAATATTAACCTTTAGGAGTACTTGTCCAATAATGTTCAGAACACACACTTCAAATGCTTGAAGAAATGAAAACAAACCGTTGTTTGATCACTCATGTTCTTTTCTCTTCCTTTCTTAGCAATAATTATTGGCCCTGATGGACATCCCTTAACTGTCTATCCTTGCATGATTTGTGGGAAAAAATTTAAGTCAAGAGGTTTTTTGAAAAGGCACATGAAAAACCATCCCGAACACATTACCAAGAAGAAGTACCACTGTACTGACTGTGATTACACTACCAACAAGAAGATAAGTTTACACAACCACCTGGAGAGCCACAAGCTCACCAGCAAGGCCGAGAAGGCCATCGAATGTGATGAGTGTGGGAAGCATTTCTCTCATGCTGGGGCTTTGTTTACTCACAAAATGGTGCATAAAGAAAAAGCCAACAAAATGCACAAGTGTAAATTCTGTGAATATGAGACAGCTGAACAAGGGTTATTGAATCGCCACCTTTTGGCGGTCCACAGCAAGAACTTTCCTCATATTTGTGTGGAGTGCGGTAAAGGTTTTCGTCACCCGTCAGAGCTCAAGAAGCACATGCGAATCCATACTGGGGAGAAGCCGTACCAGTGCCAGTACTGCGAATATAGGTCTGCAGACTCTTCTAACCTGAAAACCCATGTAAAAAGTAAGCATAGTAAAGAGATGCCATTCAAGTGTGACATCTGTCTTCTGACTTTCTCAGATACCAAAGAGGTGCAGCAACATGCTCTTATCCACCAAGAAAGCAAAACACACCAGTGTTTGCACTGCGACCACAAGAGTTCGAACTCGAGCGACTTGAAACGACACATAATTTCAGTCCACACGAAAGACTACCCCCACAAGTGTGACATGTGTGACAAGGGCTTTCACAGGCCTTCCGAACTCAAGAAACACGTGGCTGCCCACAAGGGTAAAAAAATGCACCAGTGTAGACATTGTGACTTTAAGATTGCAGATCCATTTGTTCTAAGTCGCCATATTCTCTCAGTTCACACAAAAGATCTTCCGTTTCGGTGTAAGAGATGTAGAAAGGGATTTAGGCAGCAAAATGAGCTTAAAAAGCATATGAAGACACACAGTGGCAGGAAAGTGTACCAGTGTGAGTACTGTGAGTATAGCACTACAGATGCCTCAGGCTTTAAACGGCATGTTATCTCCATTCATACGAAAGACTATCCTCACCGTTGTGAGTACTGCAAGAAGGGGTTCCGACGACCTTCAGAAAAGAACCAGCACATAATGCGACATCATAAGGAAGTTGGCCTGTCCTAATAGTCCTTATACAGACATTTGTGGAGATACTGGCCCTAAAGCAGAAATCTCATTTTAAAGCCAATCAGTCTCATTCACATGCAATACTGTATATCAATTTATGCTGTGTACAAATAGAATTATTGCTTCTAGTCAACTTTTCTTTACATTTTACTAAATAGAGTGTTCTGGATCCTATTCAGTTTGTTCAGTGGCAAAAAATAGCAACAATGAAGTTGCTTTTAAAAATGAATCTCTGATGTTGTACTTAACTTTTTCAGTCTTAGAAGTTTTACTATTCATAAATATTTATTCACATTGATGGTACTCTTCTAAGACCACTTACAGATTAAAAACACACAATTGGTTATTCAAAAAGTAATTATTTTCACTCATTTTTCCCCATAAATTTTTTAGATTAAATACAAACATCTACAAATAGAAACAGATTGTATTCTTGGGTCTAATCATTACCTGAAAGTAATTTCCTTGTCTTGCTTAATGTTTTCAGACCACATGACCGTGAAACTTTCCATCTGAGTCTCTAGCATTGCTAAATACAGAACATTTGCTAGTTTTATGTTTAATTTTCATTTTATTTAACTAGGCTTTCTTGTGACTTTCTCTGTCGTACATCTTTTCTCAGCATAGCACCCTTTTATTATTATTATTATTATTTTTTTTTATGAAGTTTATTGACAAATTGGTTTCCATACAACACCCAGTGCTCATCCCAAAAGGTGCCCTCCTCAATACCCATCACCCACCCGCCCCTCCCTCCCACCCCCCATCAACCCTCAGTTTGTTCTCAGTTTTTAACAGTCTCTTATGCTTTGGCTCTCTCCCACTCTAACGTCCTTTTTTTTTTTTTTTTTTTTTACCTTCCCCTCCCCCATGGGTTCCTGTTAAGTTTCTCAGGATCCACATAAGAGTGAAACCATATGGTATCTGTCTTTCTCTGTATGGCTTATTTCACTTAGCATCACACTCTCCAGTTCCATCCACGTTGCTACAAAAGGCCATATTTCATTTTTTCTCATTGCCACGTAGTATTCCATTGTGTATATAAACCACAATTTCTTTATCCATTCATCAGTTGATGGACATTTAGGCTCTTTCCATAATTTGGCTATTGTTGAGACATAGCACCCTTTTAGAAAGCTGTTGAAAGGTTTTGCTTTTTCCTGTTTGTTATTTTTCTTTTACATAGTTTTGTTTTGGAATACTTGTGTTCTACAAATGAGACTTACTGAGTTTTAGAATCTTAGAGATAAAGGCCAGTTCATGGGATATTTTGCAACTGCATCTGTAAGTGTGCTACAGATTTTATATGTGCCTATGTGTTGCTTGTTTTATATATTTACACACACAATCCCAAATTTAAGTATAATGAAAAGTATTAAATGGCACAGTAAAGTGAAAGATCCAGGGATATGTGAAAGAACATTTTACAAACTTGCTATTCAGACAGATTAAATTAACTTGAAGCAAGAATTAGAAGGAAACTAAGGACAGTGGTATTTTTAAAGACTGAAGTATTTTCTTTTAAGTCTGTTTGGTAATTGAAAAGAGAAGGTATTTCTAGATACAATATTTTTATATAATTTTAGCTTCATACTTCTGAAAAGCAAATGAATATCTAAACATAAATCTCAGTGCTCAGTTGAGAAGCATGTAAAAGAAACATCTTTTTACAACGTAGAGTAAGATTAATGGCTCCAGAGGATGGCTGCTAATTAAAATTGACAAGGTTAGCCTGGTTTTTTGTTGTTGTTTTACTGTTTCAGTTGGCAAACTTGAAAAAGATTTAATATTCAAGTTAGCTTTGATTAGAAGTTAAAGATGTGTTTAAACTACAAAATGAAAATGTTAAACTTTATTCGGAATAGCACCAAGCCTTTTACAGCTTTTGTTTTTTGTCAGTTGGCATGTTTTAAGCAGTCAGTGAGTCATAAACCTATAAAATGATTTCAGACAGTTAATTAGAATTTGGTTGTGTTCATCTGAATTTTCGAAAATAGAAAACACTTTTTTTTTTTTTACTTGAGTATTGGCACATACATACTGGCACATTATATAAGAATAGAAAAAAATTTTTCCCCTCTTGATCGTTCCCTTGCAACTTCATTATGGTGCTTCCTTCTTTTACTGTAAAGTTTTTTTTTTTTTTCAACGTTTATTTATTTTTGGGACACAGAGAGACAGAGCATGAATGGGGGAGGGGCAGAGAGAGAGGGAGACACAGAATCGGAAACAGGCTCCAGGCTCTGAGCCATCAGCCCAGAGCCTGATGCGGGGCTCGAACTCACGCACCGCAAGATCGTGACCTGGCTGAAGTCGGACGCTTAACCGACTGCGCCACCCAGGCGCCCCTACTGTAAAGTTTTTACCTTCTGCCTTTTCTCTATGCCACTACTATTCATATTCAGAAGTTATATTTATAGGGTTAGAAATATAAATATTTGGAGGTATTGAAGGCTGGATTAATTTAGTCTACTTTTAAATCAAGTGCTTAGGCATATTTAAACCTAATGCCATTCAAGCAACAGGATGGATTTAGAAACCCCGTAAGCCTTCTTGGTCCTCAAATTTGTCTCACCCCACTTTCAGTGTCCATTGTCCTGAACTTAAAAAATTCTTATTTTTCTGTGTGAGAATCTTTTAATTTCCCTTGCATTTGTTTTTTCCCTGAGGTAATAACAAAAGGAAATGTTTAAATAAAAGTTTACATTTAAGAATTTTAAAACATTCTTTAAAATTAATACAGATAAAAACCTTATTTAATTTTAAAAATAAACTGAAGATAAAGAACACAACACTTTACATACTTTATATTGCTCTCATAGTCTGAATGAAGTCTTACACAGTTATTTTGTTTTGTTTTTTTAAGCACAATATCGAAACCTTTAAAAGGTATTTAAGGATTTGGCGAAGTGAATATGATAAAACATTTGTCTTTAAAAAGAAAAAATGAAATTGTACTTACTGTTATGTACCAATATTAGTTGCAGGATGTTTTAGTTCTTAAAACAATTTGATTAGCAAAGCTAAACAAGTTTGGATGTTTCAGTTTAATGTTTTAAAGAGGTACAGATTTTTACAAGAACATAAGTTATTGTTTTGTTGAAATAGCCTATTAAATATTATATGTCTCTTCCTCTGTACACATTGTAAAATACTTAAAGTAAAATACTTGATAAATTCATATAGAAGAGTGTGACACTATTGTAAATGTGTACTTGAGAATAACATGCAGAAATAAAAATCAAAATATTTTCTTGTTAATCAGTGTTTAGTCTATTTGTTTCAGTACTAAGGTAACACTTTTTCATAAAAAGTTTTATTAAATCTAATAAATATAAAATGTACTGTTTTTATTTTCCCATTGCTTAACAATGGAATACAGAATGCAGAATTTGCTTTTGATTTTGTTATTTGGATGCAGTTGTTAATCCTGTGATTTTACAACTAATATTTTAGAGTAGTACAGAGCTAATTGATGAGTTCTTTGATCAGCCTATCAGTGAAACTCATTTTGTTGTTTTATTTTCACAGAGTATTTGTTATTTTGGGATTTTCATTTCTTCTAACGTAAATGTTCTCAGAAAAACCAAGCATGAAGTGATGTTTTAAAGCACTTAAAGTTAATTTCATTATAACTCCATAAAGACTGTCCTACAGTTGTCTTTGTGCCAAGTTTGGAGGACTTTAATAGATACTAACTTTGGTGGGTTATTGTCATAGTCTGAAGTTGCATAAAAATTATGTGAGAAGTTGTCTCATTTTGTTTGGGCTGCTAATTGTGACTCCAGTTATTTTGATAATTTACTTCCCTATTCTCTGGAACCTCATTTACTTTACATTTTAATTTTTTGAAATGTTTACTTTTGAGAGAGAGAGACCAAGCCTGAACATGGGAGGGGCAGAGAGAGAGGAGACACAGAATCCAAAAGCAGCCTCCAGGCTGTCACCTGTCAGCACAGAGCCCAGTGCGGGGCTCCAGGTCACAAACCGTGAGATCGTGACCTGAACCAAAGTCAGAGGCTTAACCAACTGAAACACCCAGGTGCCGTGGTTGAAACTTAGTTATGTAATTTTCTTTTATTCCCCACAAATTCTAGGGTTAATGTAAGGAAAAGCATTATGGCCAGTCAGTATCTTAGAGATTGGATATTTCAGAGCACTGGTGTTTCAAATTTTGGTCCAGGGATTGCCACAATCAAAATTACTTGTACCAGTCCTTAGTAGCCACCATTCTACATTTTGTAGAATGATTACTTAAATTCATTTCATAAATAGAATTGTATTTTTTTTGTGTGTATGACCAGCTTATTCACCTACCATCTGTGCTTTAATCCTCATGTTAGCTTTAAGGTTTCCCCATTGAGTACAAAGTTAGCTATGCACTTTTTATATATATACTTTATTATGTTGTAATTCATTTTATTCCTGGTTAGTTGTTTTGACCACAAAAGTGTATTGAGTTTTGTCCAGTGACTTTTCTGAATCAGTTGAGATCATAATGATGTTTTTGTCATCCTGTTACTGTGGTTTATTATAACCATTGTTTATACATCATGTTTTATAACCCATGGATATATGCCATTTAGGTAGGTATCCCATTATGCTGTATAATCCTTTTAATATGCTACTTCATTAGGCTTGCTAATATTTTATTATGGATTTTTATATCAATATTCATCAGGGATATTAGTCTGTACTTTTCTTATTTTTTATTTTATTTATTTTAGAGAAAGAGTGTGAGGGAGAGAGAGAATCTTAAGCAGGCTCCATCCTCAGAGCAGAGTCCAGTGCAGGGCTCTATCCCAGAGACCCTGGATCATGACATGAGCTGAAATCAAGACTCCAATGACCAAGCAACTAAACCACATAGGCTCCCTAGTCTAATTTCCTTGTAATGTCTTTCTCTGGCTTTGGTATCTGATAATTCTGCTTCACAGAAGGAGTTAGGAAATATTCTATTTTCAGAAGACTTCAGTGATGTCTTAATTTTTCCTTAATGTTAATATTCACCTGGGCCACCCAGGTGGCTTAGTTGGTTAAGTCTCAGGTCATGGTCTCACAGTCCATAGACCTGAGCCCCCTGTTGGGCTCTGTGCTGACAGCTTGGAATTCATTCTCTCTTTCCCTCTTCTCTGCCCTCATTTGTGCACTCGTGTGCAGTCTGTGTCTTTCAAAATAAATAAATAAACTTTAAAATTTACCAATGAAGCCATGCTATTCTAAGCTTTTATTTGGCTGGGTGTTTTTGTGTATGACTAATTAAATATATTTGTTTACAGGTTTTCAGATATTTTTCTTGATATAGTATTTTGTGCATTTTAAAAAATGTGTTCATTTCTTCTCTGTTGTCTAAATTGCCGGTGTTGAATTATTCGTGGTATTAAAATTTTTTATGTAAGCTTATTGGTAATAACCTACATTCATTGTTGACTTAAGTAATTTCACACTTTTTTCCTAGCTAAGTTTCTAACTCTTTTAAGTCTAGCTAATTCATATTTTACCAATTTAGTCAAAGCATCAGTTTTTGGTTTTGTTAATTCTTTTTCTGTTGTCCCATTTATCTGTGTACTAATCTTTTTTTCCTTCTTGCTTTGGGTTGTATTTGTTTTACTTTTTTTTTATTTAATTTTTTTTTCAACGTTTATTTATTTTTGGGACAGAGAGAGACAGAGCATGAATGGGGAAGGGGCAGAGAGAGGGAGACACAGAATCAGAAACAGGCTCCAGGCTCTGAGCCATCAGCCCAGAGCCTGACGCGGGGCTCGAACTCACGGACCGCGAGATCGTGACCTGGCTGAAGTCGGACGCTTAACCGACTGCGCCACCCAGGCGCCCCTTAATTTTTTTTTTTAATCTTTATTTCTTTTTGAGAGAGAGAGTGTGAGCAGGGGAGGGAGAGGGAGAGAGGGGTACACAGAATCTGAAGCAGGCTCCAGGCTCTGCCATCAGCACAGAGCCCAACGCAGGGCTCCAACCCACGAATCTAGAGATCATGACCTGAGCCGAAGTTGGGTGCTCAACCCATTGAGCCACCCAGGTGCCCCATGTTTGCTTTACTGTTTGTATTTAGGGTTTAAACAGTTTGTATGCAATTTTCTGCATATACATACACACACATTTTTTTAAAATATTTATTGTTGAGAGAAGCAGAGTGCAAGCAGGTAGGGGCAGAGAAAGAATCTGGAGACAGAATCTGAAGCAGGTCCCAGGCTGTGGGCTGTCAGCACAGAGCCCAACATAGGGCTCAGACTCATGAACTGTGAGATCATGACCTGAGCTGAAGTTGGACGCTTGACCAGCTGAGCCACCCAGGCGCCCCTACACATTTTTTTAATTTTAATATTTATGTATGTATGTATTTTGAGAGAAAGCATGAATGGGAGGGGCAGCAAGAGGAGAGAGAGAATCCTAAGCAAGCTCTGCCTGACATGGGGCTCAATCTCACAAATCATGAGATCATGACTTGAGGCAAAATCAAGAGTCAGGCACTTAACCAAGTGTGCCACCCAGGCAGAGCAAATTTTTCTTCTAATAGAAGTGTTGGTAAGATTTCCCTCTCAGAACTGTTTTCACTGCTTCTGTAATTTTGGTTTCTTGTATTTTTCATTTTACTCGAGATTACTTCCTAATTTCACTTGTGAATTTTTTCTTTGACCTATTGGTGGTTTAATGGAATGTTATTTAATTTCCACATTTTTGTAAATAATATGGAGGTGGTGTATGTATTATCCATTTCTAGCCTTATTCCTTTGTGGGTAGAGAAGATGCTTTATATGATTTCAACCTTTTAAAATATATTGAGCTTTGGGACGCCTAGGTGGCTCAGTTGGTTAAGCGTCCCACTCTTGATTTCAGCTCAGGTCATGATCCCATGGTTCCTGAGTTCAAGCCCCATGTCAGGCTCTGCACTGACAGTGTGGAGCCCTGGTTGGATTCTCTCTCCCTCTCTCTCTCTCTCTCTCTCTCTCTCTCTCTCTCTCTCTCTCTCTGCCCCCACCCCTGTCTTAAAATAAATAACCTATGGTCTATTCCATGTAGAATGTTCCACATGCACTTGAATGGAAGGTATAGTTAGTCTGCAATTGCTGGAATGAATGTTCTGTTTATTGTGTTCAATATCTCTATTTTCTTTTTCATCTTTTTTTCCAGTTTTATCTGTTACTGGGTATGGATTATTCTACTATTGTGGTACATCTGTTTCTCTTTAATTCTGTGAGTATTTTTTCATATAACTTGGTGTGTATCTGATCCTTACATATTTTTGGTGGATTGACCCTTCTGTCAATATATAATATCTTTTGTCTCCTATAATAGTTTTGACTTGCTGAATACAAGACAACAGACCTAAAATGGAGTGGTTTGGGATAACTTAATTATAGCTTTGGCTCTCTCAAAAATAGAGTGTTAAACAGAGAACAGGGAGAAGGTAAAAACTTTACAGTAAAAGTAGAAGGAAGCACCATAATGAAGTTATTGATAAAATAACTGGCTATTTTAACATTGATATCTCTGTTTTGTTTTTGAGAAACTAAGACCCAAATGAGTTAAAACAACTGTTCTTAACTTTATTTCATTTGGGACCCATATAACAAATGATATTTTCTGTGTAATTCCTGCCATACCTCACTTCTTCTTCTCCTACGATGGAACATTTGATGCTATTCAGGCATTAAGAAGCATAAATAAAGCTATTTGTAGTTGATGTGGAAAGGTATCTCTAACATACTGTTGACTGAAAAATCAGAGTCATATGTTCACACATGCATAAAAGTGTCAGAAAAGTTACATAAAAAACTTAACAGTGGTTAACTATGAAATTGAGAGATGGGAGTCATTCTTTTTTTCCCCAAATTTTGTATTTAAGTTACTGGATATAGTGTAATATTTTTCAGGAGTAGAACCGTTATTTATTCTTTACATGTAACACCCAGTGCTCATCATAAGTGCCCTCCTTAATGCCCATCATCCATTCCCCACCCACCACCCTCCAGCAACTCTGTTTGTTCTCTGTATTTAAGAGTCTCTTATGGTTACCTCCCTCTGTTTTTATCGTACTTAATTTTTCTTTTCCCTTCCCCTATGTTTTAATGTTTATTTATTTTTGAGAGAGAGACAGAGCATGAATGGGGGAGGGACAGAGAGAGAGGGAGACACAGAATCTGAAGCAGTCTCCCGAATCTGAGCTGTCAGCAGAGAGCCCAAAGCAGGGCTCAAACTCACAAACTGTGAGATGGTGACCTGAGCAAAAGTTGGTTGTTTAACTGACTCATTATTTCATTCTTTCTAGTTATGATCTTCTATTTTCCACTTAAAGAAGTATGTTTAGCTTTTTTCATGAGACACATTGTCTTGATGATGAACTCTTTTTAACTTTTATTAATCTGAGAAACTTTATCTGCCTTTCAATTCTGTTCGCCTTTGTTGGTAGAGGATTCTTGGTTGTAGGCGTTTACTGTCAGAATTTTGAATGTATCATACCACTCCCTTCTGTCGTGCAAATTTCTGCTGATAAATCAGCTGACTTAGGAGATTTGCCTTGCATATAAGTTATTTTATTGTTTTCATTTTAAGCTTTTTTATATTTAATCCTTACCTTCTTAATTATTATCTGTCTTGGTGTAGACCTCTTTCAGATCATCTTGTTTTAATGTCTCTGTGCTTCCTAAACCTGTTTTCCTATTTCCTTCCCAAGAATGTTATTATGCTTGATGCAATCCCAAAGGTCCATACTTTAAATTCTTACACCATCTTAATTTTAATATTTTTTTCTTTTTACTTTTCAACTTGATTTCCTTTATTCTGTTTCCCTAGATCACTTATCCATTCATCACTGTCCTCTAATCTGTTCTTTATTCCTTCTAGTATATATTTTTTAATTTCAGTTATTGTATTTTTCAATTCTGACTCGTTCTTTTATTTTTTCTATGATTTTAAGTTCTTTGTGTTCAAATTTCTCCTGAGTTCTGTGAGCATATTTGACCATTACTTTGAACTGTTTATCAGATATATTGAAATTTGTGTATTGATATTGTGTATACTGAGATACTGTGTTTAGTTATTTTTCTGAGGCTTAGAACATATTTCTCTGTTTTCTCATTTTGCATGACTCTCTGTTTGTTCCTATGTATTAAGTAGTTCAATTACATCTCTTCTTATGTAAAAGACATCATATGGGGCCCAAAAGCACAATCCCCCCTGGTGTCCAGAATCAGTTTTGTGTAGGTTGTTTGTGCCCTCCTGTTTAGAAGTGCTTTGGACAGATGCCAATACCAGCCAAGTCCACCTACACAGTGTGAAAATGCAATAGCTACTTTGGGTGTGCTGATCACATCAAAGGTCACCTGGTTGATGCAATGAGACTGCTTATTAGTATTGAAATTGAGTTAGTAAATGAAAACAGAACTCCCAACAAACAAAAGTCCAGGACCAGAGAGTCTCACAGTTGAATTCTACCACATATTTAAAGAAGAGTTAATCGGGGGCGCCTGGGTGGCTCAGTCGGTTAAGCGTCCGACTTCAGCTCAGGTCACGATCTCGCGGTCTGCGAGTTCGAGCCCCGCGTCGGGCTCTGGGCTGATGGCTCAGAGCCTGGAGCCTGCTTCCGATTCTGTATCTCCCTCTCTCTCTGCCCCTCCCCCGTTCATGCTGTGTCTCTCTCTGTCTCAAAAATAAGTAAACGTTAAAAAAAATTAAAAAAAAAAAAAGAAGAGTTAATCGAAATGCATTAAAGACAAATGTGAGACCTAAAACCATAAAAATCCTAGATGAGAACACAGGTAATGTCTCTGATAGGGACTACACCAACATTTTTTTTTTTTTAATTATGTGTCCTGGGGTCCCTGGGTGGCTCAGTCAGTTGAGCGTCTGACTTCGGCTCAGGTCATGATCTCCCGGTCTGTGAGTTCGAGCCCCGCGTCAGGCTCTGTGCTGACCGCTCAGAGCCTGGAGCCTGTTTCAGATTCTGTGTCTCCCTCTCTCTCTGACACTCTCCCGTTCATGCTCTGTCTCTCTCTGTCTCAAAAATAAATAAAGGTTAAAAATTTTTTTTAAATTATGTGTCCTAAGGCAAGGAAAACAAAACAAAAATAAATTGCTGGGAGTATATCAAGATAAATAGCTTCACAGCAAAAGAAACAGTCAACCAAACCAAAAGGCAACCTACTGAATGGGAGAAGATATTTGCAAAAGACATGTCTGATAAATGGTTAGCATCCAAAATATACAATGAACTTATACAACTCAATACCCCAAAACCAAATAATCCTATTAAAAACCAGCAGAAGACATGAGTTTCTTCAGACAGACAGAGGACAAAGGATACATGAAAGATGTTCAATATCACTAATCACCAGGGAAATGAAAATCAAAAAGAACTACAATGATGTATCAACTCACAGCTGTCAGAATGTCTAAAATCAGTAACATAAATAATGAGTGTTAGTGAGGATGTGGAGAAAAAGGAACCCTCACGAACTGTTGGTGGTTATGCAAACTGATGCAGTCACTGTGGAAAACACAATGGAGCGTCCTCAAAAAAATAAAAAATGGGAATACCATATGATCCAGTAATCATACTTCTGAGTATTTACCCAAACAATACAAAAGTACTATTTCCAACAGATACATTCATTCCGTTTATTGAAGCATTGTTTACAATAGCCAAATTATGGAAGCAACCCAAGTGTCCATTGATAGATGAATAAACGGGTAAAGAAGGTGCCACATATATACGTGAGTGTAAAGGGAGGCAGGGAGGAAGGGAGAAAGGAGGAAGGAAGAAAGGAAGAGAGAAAGAATAAATATGGAATGTTACCTATAAAAAAGAATGAAGTCTTGTCATTGGCAACAACATGAATGGTCATAGAGGGTATAATGCTAAGCAAAATAAGCTAGTCTGAGAATGCCAAATACCATAAAATTTCATTCATATGTGGAGTTTAAGAAAACAAACCAACAACAACAACAAAAAAGGAGACAAAACAAACTCTTACCTATAGAGAACTGGTAATTGTCAGAGAAGAGGTTGGGGACAGCAGATGGGTAAAACAGGTGAAGGGGACTAAGAGGAGTGGTGAGCACTGAATAGTGTGTAGAAGTGTTAATTACATTGTACATGTGAAACTAACATAATACTGAATGTAAATTATACTTGTATAAACAATAACCAAACCATGAAATAGCACTTTATACCTGTCAGAATAGCTAGGATTAAAAAATCAAAATGCAACAAAGATGCAGAGAATGGAAGACTTTGTTCACTGTTCGTTAGAATGTAAACTGGTGTAGCCACTGTGGAAAATGCTACGGCGCTTGTCAGAAAATTGAAAATGGGGGGGCGCCTGGGTGGCTCAGTCGGTTAAGCGTCCGACTTCAGCTCAGGTCACGATCTCGCGGTCCGCGAGTTCGAGCCCCGCGTCGGGCTCTGGGCTGATGGCTCAGAGCCTGGAGCCTGCTTCCGATTCTGTGTCTCCCTCTCTCTCTGCCCCTCCCCCGTTCATGCTCTGTCTCTCTCTGTCTCAAAAATAAATAAACATTAAAAAAAAATTGAAAATGGGGGCATCTGGGTGGCTCAGTTGGTTAAGCGTCTGACCTCGGCTTGGTCATGATCTCATGGTTTGTGGTTCGAGCCCCATGTCAGACTTGTGCTGACAGCTGAGTCTGGAGCCTGCTTCAGATTCTATGTATCTGTCTCTCTGTGCCCCTGCTGTGCACTCTCTCAAAAATAAATCAACATTAAAAAAAAAAAAAAGAAAATTGAAAATAGAATTACCACATAATCTAACATTCCATTTCTGGGTGTATACACTTAAGAAAAACACGAATCTGAAGAGATACATGCACCTTTATGATTACTGCAGCAATAACGACCAGAGCCATGATATGGAAGAAATCCCAAATGTCCATATTATGTATATGTATAATGGAGTAATAGCCATAAAAAACTATTATATCTTGCCATCTGTGACAACAGTAATTAGACCAAGAGGGTATTATGCTAAGTAAAATAAGTGAGACATAGGCAATCACCATAGATTTCACTTATATATACTACATTAAAAAAAAAGTAAACAGTCAAAACAAAATGAAAAAACTGATAAATGCAGAGAACAAACTGTTGTTTGAAAGAGGGTAGGCAGGTGAAATAATGGGCAAAATAGATAAAAGAGATTGAGTTACAAACATCTGGTTATTAAATAAATAAATCACAGGGATGTTAAGTGTAACATAGGAAATATAGTCAATGACATTGTAATAACTTCGTATGATGACAGATAGTAACTACATTTGGTGACCACTTTGTAATATATATAAATGTTGATTCACCATGTTGTACATCTGAAACCAATATAATATTGCATGTCAACCATGGATCAATACACAGACTGTGTGCTGCTGGCCAGCACCATCTGCCTCTCCCTTCCCCCAGCCAAAATCCCAAAGGGAACCAGCTCCCCTAACCAAACTTGCTTGCACTGCACAAACACTCAACGCTGTGCTTTGGTGGATCCATCCCTCTGCGGTCCTGCCTCCCTGCCGGTGCTGCAGAGACCCTCCCGCAGGGGACCACCCACAACAAAGCTAGCTAAGCCTGCCCCTCCTGCTCCTGTGCACCTTGTGGACCCACCACGGCTAATACTCCAGATCCCATCGAAGCAGCACCACAAGCCTGGCAGTGTGCAACTAGCCCAGACAGGGGCACCCCACTCCATGGTGAGTCCTCCCCCTGGGAGAGGGGAAGATAAGGTATACACCAGTCTGACTGTGGCCCCAGCAGTGGGCTGGGGGCAGACATCAAGTCTGACTGCAGCCCTGCCCACCAATGCAAGTTTCTCCAGACAGTATAGGAGAAGTGCCCCACAGTTCCGTGCCATGCCAGCGACTATCCAAAATGATGAAACAGAAGAATTCTCCTCAAAAGAAACTCCAGGAAGTAGCGACAGCTAAACGAATTGATCAAAAATGATTTAAGCAATTTAATGGAACAAGAATTTAGAATAATAGTCATAAAATTAATCACTGGGCTTGAAAACAGCATAGAGGACAGCAGAGAATCTATTGCTACAGAGATCAAGGGACTAAGAAATAGTCATGAGGAGCTAAAAAATGCTATAAATGAGGTGCGAAATAAAATAGAGGCGACCACAGCTCGGATTGAAGAGGCAGAGGAGAGAATAGGTGAATTAGAAGATAAAATTATGGAAAAAGAAGAAGCTGGGAAAAAGATTTAAAAAATCCAGGAGTATGAGGGGAGAATTAGAGAACTAAGTGATGCAATCAAGCTTAACAATATCCATATAAAAGGAATTCCAGAAGAGGAAGAGAGAGAGAAAGGGGCTGAAGGTATACTTGAACAAATCATAGCTGAGAACAGAGAACTCCCTTCAGACGTAACTTGAATCAATCTTTTGCACAACATATCATAGTGAAACTGGCAAATACAAGGATAAAGAGAAAATTCTCTTATATCATGTGATGAACAGAAAAAATATGCTTTATCCACCAAGTCTGTCATTCAGAATAGAAGAAGAGATAAGCATCTTCTCAAACAAGCAAAAACTGAAGGAATTCATCACTGCTACAACCAGCCATACAAGAGATCCTAAGGAGGACTCTTTGAGTGAAATGTTGCAAGGACCACAAAGTACCAGCGACATCACTACAAGCATGGAAACTACAGACATCACAATGACTCTAAACCC
The DNA here is from genome assembly GCF_007474595.2 of Lynx canadensis. Taxonomy (NCBI): domain Eukaryota; kingdom Metazoa; phylum Chordata; class Mammalia; order Carnivora; family Felidae; genus Lynx; species Lynx canadensis. Next base: position 1,139,809 of record NC_050200.1, on the reverse strand, counting down.
ATATCTTTCTATAATAACACTGAATGTAAAGGACTAAATGCTCTGACCAAAAGACATAGAGTATCAGAATGGATGAAAAAAACAAGACCCATCTATTTGCTGTCTACAAGAGACTCATTTTAGACCTGAGGACACCTCCAGATTGAAGTGAGAGGATGCAGAACTATCTATCATGCTACTGGAAGTCAAAAGAAAGCTGGAGTAGCCACACTTATATCAGACAAACTAGACTTTAAATTAAAGGCTGTAACAAGAGATGAAGAAGGGCATTATGCAGTAATTACAGGGTCTATCCATCAGGAAAAAATAACAATTATAAATGGCTATGTGCCGAATACAGGAGCCCTCAAATATATAAAACAATCACAAACATAAGCAACCTTATTGATAAGAATGTGGTAATTGCAGGGGGCTTTAATACTCCACTTACAACAATGGATAGATCATCTAGACGCACGGTCAATAAGGAAACAAGGGCCCTGAATAATACATTGGGCCACATGGACTTGACAGATATATTCAGAACTCTGCATCCCAAAGAAACAGAATACACTTTCTTCTCGAGTGCACATGGAACTTTCTCCAAGACAGATTACATACTGGGTCACAAAACAGCCCTTCATAAGTATAAAAGAACTGAGATCATATCATGCACACTTTCAGACCACAATGCTGTGAAACTTGAAATCAACCACAGGAAAAATTCTGGAAAAGCTCCAAAAGCATGGAGGTTAAAGAACACCCTACTAAAGAATGAATGGGTCAACCAGGCAATAAGAGAAGAAATTTAAAAATATATGGAAACAAGTGAAAATGAAAATACAACAATTCAAATGCTTTGGGATGCAGCGAAGGCAGTCCTGAGAGGAAAATACATTGCAATCCAGGCCTATCTCAAGAAACAGGAAAGATCTCAAATACAAAATCTAACAGCACACCTAAAGGAAATAGAAGCAGAACAGTAAAGACAGCCCAAACCCAGCAGAAGAAGAGAAATAACAAAGACCAGAGCAAAAATAAACAATATAGAATCTAAAAAAAACTGTAGAGCAGATCAATGAAACCTAGAGTTGGCTTTTTGAAAAAATAAACAAAATTGGTAAACATCTAGCCATGCTTCTCAAAAAGAAAAGGGAGATGACCCAAATAGATAAAATCATGAATGAAAATGGAATTGTTAGAACCAATCCCTCAGAAATACAAGCAATAATCAGGGAAAACTATGAAAAATTATATGCCAACAAACTGGACAACCTAGAAGAAATGAACACATTCCTAAACACCCACACACACCCAAAACTCAAACAAGGAGAAATAGAAAACTTGAACAGACCCATAACCATTGAAGAAATGGGATCAGTTATCAAAAATCTCCCAACAAATAAGAGTCCAGGACTAGACGGCTTCCTAGGGGAATTCTACCAGACATTTAAAGCAGAGATAATACCTATCCTTCTCAAGATTTTCCAAAAAATAGAAAGGGAAGGAAAACTTCCAGACTCATTCTATGAAGCCAGTGTTACTTTCATTATTAAACCAGACAGAGACCCAGCAAAGAAAGAGTACTACAGGTCAATATCCCTGGTGAATATGGATGCAAAAATTCTCAACAAAATACTAGAAAATTGAATTCAACAGCATATAAAAAGCATTATTTACCATGATCAAGTGGGATTCATTCCTGGGCCCCAGGGCTGGTTCAACATTCGCAAATCAATCAACGTGATACATCACATTAATAAAAGAAAAGATAAGAACCATATATGATCCTGTCTGTCGATGAAGAAAAAGCATTTGACAAAATTCAGCCTCTTTTCTTAATAAAAATCCTCGAGAATGTTGGGATAGAAGGAACATACTTAAACATCATAAAAGCCATTTATGAAAAGCCCACAGCTGATGGGCTTCCCTCAATGGGGAAAAACTGAGAGCTTTCCCTCTGAAATCGGGAAGATGACAGGGATGTCCACGCTCACTGCTGTTGTTTAACATAATGTTGGAAGTGCTAGCATTAGCAATCAGACAACAAAAGGAAATTTAAAGCATCAAAATTGGCAAATATGAAGTCAAGCTTTCACTTTTTGCATACGACATATCATACACACACATTCAATGCAATCCCAATCAAAATTGTACCAACATTCTTCTCAAAGGTACAACAAGCAATCCTAAAATTTGTATGGAACCACAAACGACCCTGTATAGCCAATGTAATTTTGAAGAAAAAGACCAAAGTGGGAGGCATCACACTCCAAAACTGTAGCCATCAAGACAGCATGGTATTGGCACAAAGACAGACACATAGACCAATGGAATAGAATAGAGACTCCAGAACTGGACCCACCAAAGTACGGCCAACTAATCTTTGACAAAGCAGGAAAGAACATCCAATCGAAAAAAGACAGTCTCTTTAACAAACGGTGCTGGGAGAACTGGACAGCAACATGCAGAAGAATGAAACTAGACTACTTTCTTACACCATTCACAAAAATAAACTCAAAATGGATAAAGGACCTGAATGTGAGACAGGAAATCATCAAAACCCTAGAGGAGAAAGCAAGAAAAAAATCTCTCTGGCCTCAGACACAGTATTTTCTTACTTGACACATCTCCAAAGGGAAGGGAATTAAAAGCATAAATGAACTATTGGGACCTCATGAAGATAAAAAGCTTCTGCACAGCAAAGGAAGCAATCAACGAAACTAAAAGGCAACAGACGGGAAAAGATATTTGCAATGACATATTGGATAAAGGGTTAATATCAAATATCTATAAAGAACTCACCAAACTCCACACCTGAAAAACAAATCATCCAGTGAAGAAATGGGGAGAAGACATGAATAGACATTTCTCTAAAGAAGACATCCAGATAGCCAACAGACACATGAGAAGATGCTCAACGTCACTCCTTATCAGGAGAATACAAATCAAAACCATACTGAGATATGACCTCACGCCAGTTAGAGTGGCAAAAATGAAAAAATCAGGAGACTATAGATGCTGGAGGCGATGTGGAGAAATGCGAACACTCTTGCACTGTTGGTGGAAATGCAAACTGGTGCAGCCGCTCTGGAAAACAGTGTGGAGGTTTCTCAAAAAATTAAAAATAGGTCTGCCCTCTGACCCAGCAATAGCATTGCTAGGAATGTACGCAAGGGATACAGGAGTTCTGATGCTTAGGGGCACTGGTACCCCAATGTTTATAGCAGCACTTTCAAAAATAGCCAAATTATGGAAAAAGCTTAAATGTCCATCAATGGATGAATGGATAAAATTAAAAATAGGTCTACCCTATGACCCAGCAATAGCATTGCTAGGAATGTATGCAAGGGATACAGGAGTACTGATGCTTAAGGGCACTTGTACCCCAATGTTTATAGCAGCACTTTCAACAATAGCCAAATTATGGAAAAAGCCTAAATGTCCATCAATGGATGAATGGATAAAAAATTGTGGTTTATATACACAATGGAATACTACATGGCAATGAGAAAGAATGAAATATAGCCTTTTGTAGCAACGTGGATGGCACTGGAGAGTGTTAATGCTCAGTGAAATAAGTCAGTGAAAGAAAGAAAGATACCATATGTTTTCACTCTTATGTGGATCCTGAGAAACTTGACAGAAGACCATGGGGAAGGAGAGGGGGGAAAAATGTTAGAGAAGGAGGGAGCCAAACCATAAGAGACTCTTAAAGACTGAGAATAAACTGAGGGTTGATGGGGGTGGTGGGAGGTAAGGGAAAGTGGGTGATGGGCATTGAGGAGGCCACCTGTTGGGATGAGCACTGTGTTGTATGGAAACCAATTTGACAATAAATTTCATGTTTAAAAAGAAAGAAAAAAGAAAATAATATGCTGGGACACAGAATTTTCAAGTTTTTTTCAAGTTTGGTGGAGTCTTTTGAGTTTCCTACATATTGTATTATGTCATGTTATGTTATGTGGAGATATATTCACTCAATCTACATTGTTGAGATTTTGTTTGTTTGTTTGTTTGTTTGTTTGTTTGTTTGTTTGTTTTTACCATGAATGATATTGTAGTTTGTCATGTGCTTTTTCTGCATTACTGAAATGATCGTATAGTTTTTATTCTTTCTCCTATTGATGTGATGTATCGCACTTATTTGTCAGTATTGAACCACGCTTACATCCTGGGAATAAGTCCCACTTGATGGTACTGAATGATTATTTAATGCATTGTTGGATTTGATTTGCTTGAATTTTGTTGAAGATTTTTTTGCATTAAGAATCTTCAGAAATACTACCCTGTAGTTCTTTTGTGTGTGTGTGTGTGTGGAGTCTTTATCTGACTTTGGTATCAGGGTAATTCTGGCCTGGGTGAGTGAATTTGGAAGTTTTATTTCTTCTTGTTTTTGGAATAGTTCCATAATAATATTAACTCTTCTTCAAATGTTTGCTAGAATTCCCCTGTGAAGTCATCTTGTCCTTTCAGTCTATTCAAATTTTCTATTTCTTCTTGCTTCAGTTTTGTAGGTTATATATCCAGGAATTTAACTATTTCTTTTGGATTGTTTTATTTGTTGGCATATAGTTTTTCATAGCATTCTCTTACAATTGTTTGTATTTCTGTGACGCTGGTTATTTCTCCTTCATTTGTAATTTTGTTAGAGTTCATTCATTCATTCATTCCTTCTTTCCTCCTTCCTTCTCTCCTTTCTTCTTTCCTGTCTCTCCTTTCCTTTCTCTCTTCCCTCTCTTTCTTTTTTTATGAGTTTTGCTAAGGTTTGTCAATTTTGTTGATATTTGCAGACAGTTCCTGGTTTCATTGATGTGAGCTGCTGTTGTGTTTTTAACATCTATATTATTTATTTCCACTTTAATCTTTATTACTTCTTTTGCTGGTTTAGGTTTTCAAACCTTTGTCCTTTTTCTAGCTTTTTTAGTTGTAAGGCTATCTTGTTCATTTGAGATTTTTCTTGCTTGTTGAGGTAGACCTGTATTGCTACTTACTTTTTTCTTAAAACCACTTTTGCTGCATTCCAAAAGTTTTGGATGGTTGTGATTTTATTACTGTTTGTTTCCTTTACTTTTTGATGTGTTCTTTGATTTCTTGTTTACCCATTAATTGCTTAGTAGAATGTTATTTAATCTCCGTGTATTTGTTCTCCTTACAGATTTTTTTCTTGTAGTTGATTTCTAGTTTCATAGCATTATGATCAGAAAAGATGTGTAATGACTTCAATCTCTTTGAATTTGTTGAAGCTTGTTTTGTAGCCTAATAGCTGATATATTCTGGAGAATGGTTCATGTGCACTTGAGAAGAATGTGTATTGTTTTATGATGAAATGTTGTCAATTAAATCTGTTAAGTCCAATTGGTCCAATTTCAAAGTCACTGTTTCCTTGTGATTTTCTGTTTAGATGAGCTGTCCATCATTGTAAGTAGGGTATTAAAGTTCTCTACTACTGTTGTATTATTATTAGTTAGTGCCTTTATGTTTGTTATTCACTGTTTATGTATTCGGGTACTCCCATTTTGGGTGAACAAATATTTACTATTGTTATATATCATCTTAGACTTTTCCCTTTTATTATTTTATAGTGTCATTCTTTGTCTGTTGTTATAGCTTTTGTTTTAGAGGCTATTTTTGTCCAATATAAGTAAGGCTACACCAACTTCCTTTGGACATTCATTTGCATGAGTAATATTTCTTTACCACCACACTTTCAAACTGCAGGTATCCATAGGTCTAAAATGAGTCTCTTATAGGAAGCATATGGATGAGTCATGGTTTTTTTTTTGTTTGTTTGTTTTTTAATCTATCTGTCACCTTATGTCTTTTGCTTGGAGAATTTTGTCCACTTACATTCATACTAATTATTGATAGGTAAGTGTTTGTTGCCATTTAAAAATATGGAGCACTTCATGAATTTGGGTGTCATCCTTGTTCAGGGGTCATGCTAATATTGTCTGTATTATTCTAATATTGTGGGCTACCAATGTGAGCACTGTGTTTTATTTTATATATGACTCCATTTATTGTCTTCCTTAACGTATTAAATTTTAACATATGTTGTGTATATATATTTTTATATATATTCGCATACATGTTATAGATTTTTTTTGGTGGTTGCATTAAAATTTGCAATAAACACTTATAATTCATGCAGATCTTTCAAATAATACTTCGCTTCATATGTATGCAAATTCTTTATAATCACAAAATATTCCTAATTCCTCCCTTTAATCTCTAGTACCAATGATCTCTTTCATTTCACTTATACATATACTTACATAATCAAATATATTATTGCTTTTATTATTTGGTGAAATGGTATCTGTAGGTCAATCAAGAAAAAATAGTTCTTTTACATTCACTTATCCTTTTAGAATGCTTTTTTTTTTTGTAGGTCTGAGTTGCAGATGCATCATTTTCCTTCTTTATAAAAAATTCTTTTAATAACTTTTGCAAGGTTGATCCACTGAGAGGAACATCACAATTTTAAGGAGGTATTTTCCCTTTACTATTGAAGAATTTCACAGTGCAAAACATTCTAGGTTGGTGGTACTCCATTCTTCCTTGCATGGTTTCTGAGAAGATGAATGTAATTCCTATCTTGCTTGTCTGTAGGTAGTATGGTCCTCTGGCTTTTTTCAATATTTTTTATCTTTAAATTTTTGTAATTTGAATATAATGTGGCTAGATGTAAGCATAGGGCACATTTGGATTTTTAGTCTGGTGTCTGACATTATTGGGTGGGGGGCAAGTTACATCATTATTGTTTCAAATATTCCTTCTGTTCCTTTCTTTTTCTTCTTTTTTTTTTTTTTGTTTTCCTTTCTTTTGATGGTATTCCTATTTTACCTATACTATACCTTTTGTTCTTGTCCCAAATTTTGGATATTTTGTTCATTTCTTTTTAATTCTTGATTTTCAATTTGGGCATGTGTCTCATCAAATCCTCAAGCTCAGTTATTGTTCCCAGTCATGCATATCTAATGAATACATCACAGGCATTCTTTTTTTTATTTGTAATGGTTTTTACTTCTAGAATTTTTTCTTAGAATTTTTATGTGTTACATTATCCATCTCTTCTCATGTTTTCTCTACCTTTATTACAATGACCAATTGTAATTGTAATTACCAATTATCTTGGTAATTACAAACTTTTTTTTAAGTTGCTAGTGTGATAATTCAAATATTATAGCCTTATCCCATTGTGGTTTTAGTCTTTTCAAGCTTTTTGCCTTTTGGTATCTCTTTTTAGTTTTTGTTGAAAGGTGCATATGATATTTTAACTAAAACTGCATTAAGTAGGCTTTTAAGTCATTTGGTGGTAAATTCTGTGGGGAGGACAAACATTCAACAGTCCAATGATGAAAACTCAATGTTTTGGTGAGCTTGTGCCAGTACTATGAACTTTGGCCATAAGCTCTTTCATCACCCTTTTCCCTGTTCCTGTTTAAGGACAGCATCGTTACAGGTGGGTGGAGCTGGGCATTTGCCTTCTTGGGGTAGGTTAGGGTCTGATAAAATCCCAGCAGGTTAAGCTCTGGTAAAACAATTTTTTGCGAAGACAGACCTTATTAACAACAGAATGTTCTGATTTATTTCAAAAGCGTTATTTGTCTGTGATATTCACTGAGGACCTAGTAGAATTCTTGAAGGTACAAAAGTTTGGGCTCCCTTCATGAGTGGATCCTTGGAAGGTTCTTTTGTATTGTCTTATTTTTGTTGAGTCATTGACACTGAGCTGCCAGCAATTAAATTGTAGTACAGTTTTTCCTACCTTAGCACTGGTTCCCAAAGTGATTTGTATTTTGGTATTTGCCCCCAAGGTTATGATTTTCTGCATATTCCTGTCTTCAGTGTGTTCAGTGTCAGACTGGCCTGTGACCTTTTTCAGTTTGTTCAGATTTTTACTTGTTAGCATGAAGTGTTTAGTGAAAGTTGTCTTTTTGGAGATCTAGTATGAACAATATAAGTGCAAATTCCTTGACAGTACAGAGTCAACTGTATACATACTAAGCTATTCATTAATGAGTTTCCAAGAATGTAAGTGTAAATCAGGGGTCAACTAAATATAGCTCACAGGCCACATCCAACCCACCATCTGTTTTTTCTAAGTACAATTTTACTAGTTATGCTGATAAAAAAAAAAGCATAGTGTCTTTCACATTGTTGGTTTAACATTAACTATACCAGATAGCACAGATTTACATTCTGCCATTTAAAGACAAAAGTCTGTTGACCCCTGATCTAAACTTTTAATGATATATCAAGGAAATGACTGTGGAAGGAATAAGAAATGAGAGAAAATTACTTTTTCTTCTTTATACAGTATTATGTTATATAAAGAAACATATTATTTTGACCCTTGAGTGGCATTTAATTTTTTTTATAATCTACCAGGTGATAACAAACTCTTCTGAGATAAAGCTGCAGAGAACAGTGGTATAATTTGATTATATATAAATATACATATATATACCCATACACACATATATTTAAAAACAATACATTTTTCTTTTTTGTGACAAACTGTTGAGGAAAGAAATTCATAAAGATCTTCAAACAGTAAAACTAAACCTTTCCAAAGTGCTCAGTTTATTCAAATACTACATCATAATCACATAATCAGTTTTTAAAAATAACTTTTGTTCATAAAATATGCTAAATATTTTATCTAGTAACACACTTATAAACATTTTCATACCAAAAAGGATACTTGACAAATGTCTACACTATCACAGGTAGATCTACGCTTAGAAACTTGAAATGTGGGATAAAACTTGTTATGCTCACTAAAAGAGAAAAACAATATCATCTATACCACATAGGCCACAGCATTACAAATTTCATCAATACTGAGACAGACTTTCCAAAATATTAAATATTATGTGCACCTATTAGCTAATCAAAGACTTTCCCAAGAGTACACTGTATGGCAATATTTAAAACAAATAAATTTAAACTTAAAACAGATGAAAACAAAAATGAAGCAAATAATTATTCTACAACACGTATCGCAAAAAAGTGTAATGCAGAGATTCAAACTCCAGTGTGTACTCCTATTTTGAAGTGGGAGTAAGAGAACTCACAGTATGACTACCAAATATAAAGAATAACTTTTAAAATATACTAGAATTTGCATCAAAGAATTTATATTCTTTCAAAGCAGTGCAACCTTAAAATTATATTTACTCTACATGCCACCCAAGATCTTTCTGGTCTCAGTTATTTTCATCATTGTTTAAACATAATTAGAAGTGGAGTATTATTAAAATCTCTTCTACCCTTAATTCCATAATCTGTATTTGTGCAAACATTTACAACGTCCGTCTTGCAATTATGTAGAATTTATAATACACATTTCTGAATTACTCTAACTGGTGGCTTGTTTCATTAGTACAATATTTAATATTTGTGGTCTAGAGCCACAATATAAAACTAACAGATATAAAGAATATCCTACATTGTAAGCATTGATAACTTTTAAAAGTAACATATCTTCCAAAACGAGACAAAGACCCCACTAAAAAGGAGAACTATAGACCAATTTTTTCTGATGAACATGGATGTAAAAAATCCTCAACAAGATATTAGCCAACCGGATGCAACAATACATTAAAAAAATTATTCACCATAACCAAGTGGGATTTATACGTAGGATGCAGGGCTGGTTCAAATCCGCAAAACCATCAATATGGCTCATCATGTTAATAAAAGAAAGGACAAGAACCACATGATCCTCTCAGTAGATGCAGAGAAACATTTGAAAAAATACAGCATCCTTTCTTGATAAAAACTCTCAAGAAAGTAGGGATAGAAGGGTCAGACTTCAAGATCATAAAAGCCATGTATACAAGACCCAACACTAATATCATCCTCAGTGGAGAAAAGCTGACAGCTCTCCCCCTCTGGTCAGGAACAAGACAGGGATGTCCACTTTCACCATTGTTATTCAACACAGTATTGAAAGTCTTAGCCTCAGTAAGCAAATAATACACAAAAAAATAAAAGGCATCCAAATCGGCCAGGAGGAGGTCAAACTTTCACTCTTCACAGATGACGTGATACTCTATATGGAAAGCCCAAAAGATTCCACCAAAAAACTGCTAGAATTGATTCATGAATTCAGCAAAGTTGAAGGATATTAAGTCAACACACAGAAATCGGTTGCATTCCTATACACCAATAATGAAGCAATAGAAAGAGAAATCAATGTATTGGTCCCATTTGCAATTGCACCAAAAACCATAAGATACCTAGGAATAAATCTAACCAAAGAGGTGAAAATCTATACACTGAAAACTATAGAAAGCTTATGAAAGAAATTGAAAAAGACACACGAAAAAGTAAAATATCCCATGCTCCTGGATAGAAGGTAGAAGAACAAATATTGTTAAAATGTCAATATTACCCAGAGCAATCTACAATTGCAATGCAATATCTATCAAAATAACACCAGCATTTTTCATAGACCTAGAGCAAACAATCCTAAAATTTGTATGGAACAAGAAAAGACCCCAAAGAGCCAAAGTAATCTTGAAAAAGAAAACCAAAGCAGGAGGCATCACAATCCCAGACTTCAGGCTATACTACAAAGCTGTAATCATCAAGACAGTATGGTACTGGCACAAGAACAGACACTCAGATCAATGGAACAGAATAGAGAACCCAGAAATGGGCCCACAAATGTATGGCCAACTAATCTTTGACGAAGCAGGAAAGAATATCCAATGGAATAAAGACAGTCTCTTCAGCAAGTGGTGCTGGGAAAACTGGACAGCGACATGCAGAAGAATGAACCTGGACCACTTTCTTACACCATACACAAAAATAAACTCAAAATGAATGAAAGACCTCAATGTAAGACAGGAAGCCATCAAAATCCTTGAGGAGAAAGCAGGCAAAAACCTCTTGGATCTTGGCCGCAGCAACTTCTTACTCAAGATGTCCCTGGAGGGAAGGGAAACAAAAGCAAAAATGAACTATTGGGACCTCACCAAAATAAAAATCTTCTGCACAGCAAAGGAAACAATCAGCAAAACTAAAATGCAATCAACAAAATGGGAAAAGATATTTGTAAACGACATATCAGATAAAGGGTTAATATCCAAAATCTGTAAAGAACTTACCAAACTCAATACCCCAAAAACAAATCATGCAGTGAAGAAATGGGCAAAAGATATGAATAAATACTTCTCCAAAGAAGACATCCAGATGGCCAACCGACACATGAAAAAATGCTCAACATCTCTCATCATCCAGGAAATACAAATCAAAACCACAATGAGATACCACCTCACACCTGTCAGAATGGCTAACATTAACAAGTCAGGCAACAACAGATTTGGTGAGGATGCGGAGAAAGAGGATCTCTTTTGCACTGCTGGTGGGAATGCAAACTGGTGCAGCCACTCTGGAAAACAGTATGGGGGTTCTTCAAAAAAACTAAAAATAGAACTACTGTAGGACCCAGCAATTGCACTACTAGGTGTTTATCCAAGGGATACAGGTATGCTGTTTTGAAGGAGCACATGCATCCCAATGTTTACAGCAGCACTATCAATAGTAGCCAAAGTATGGAAAGAGCCAAATGTCCATCGATGGATGAATGGATAAAGATGTGGCAATCAAAGAGAATGAAATCTTGTCATTTGCAACTACGTGGATGGAACTGGAGGGTATTATGCTAAGTGAAATCAGTCAGAGAAAGACAAATATTATATGACTTCACTCATATGAGGGCTTTACAATACAAAGCAGATGAACATAAGGGAAGGGAAGCAAAAATAATAAAAAATAATAGGAAGGGAGAAAAAACATAAGACACTCTTAAACATGGAAAACAAACAGAGGGTTGCTGGAGGGGTTGTGGGAAGAGGGATGGGCTAAATGGGTAAAGGGCATTAAGGAATCTACCCCTGAAATCATTGTTGCAGTATATGCTAATTTCCATGTAAATTAAAAAAATAAATAAATTAAAAAAAATAACATACCTACTAATTGTCTATCGTGTAATTAATGGATAAAAAAATCTTGTGTACCTATATAACAATGTTATTTAGCTGTAAGAAGAAATTATACATGTTACAACATGAATCACCCTTGAAAACATGCTAAATAACATAAGTCTAACACAAAAGATTAAACATTATATGATTTCTTTCATATGAATAATTCAGTGTAGGCAAATCTATATATAGAGAAAATATTTAATGGTCAACAGGGACCCAGGGAAGAAGGAAAAATGCAGGATGATTGGCTAATGAGTACAAAGTTTGTTCTTGGAGTGATGACATTGTTCCAAAGTTTATTGTGGTGATAGTTTCGACAGATCTATGAATAACTGAAAGCTACTGAATGGTACATATTAAATGGGTGGATTGTATTATATGTAAATCATATTTTAATAAAATTGTTATTATAAAGTAACAGAAAATCTCATGCAATAAAATGAGTAGGATTAAATGATCTTTACTCATATGGAGAAATTAAATACTTAAGACAATCGTACTACCATTGTTATAATTATGTGAACTCAGTTTTGAAATTATATTCATATAAAATTCATGTCTCATGCGTAAATTACTTTGTGGTGCCATCTCTTAATTATGGCATTCTCTGGAGCATTCTGTTTTTGCCAGAATTCTCCGGGGTAATTCAGGTAAATCTAATAAATAGCATTTATTTAACTTTAGAATGGGTGGTGATAGAAGAAAAATGTCTCACTCTCGTTTGGCAGGGATGGCTTCATTTGAATCTGATGGTATACACTCAGATCTTTTTGTAGTCCTTAAATTTCAGTTAATGTTTATTAAGGATAACTTAACATGTTGATAACTAATCTTATTTGTTATAAATAAAATCAGTGAAAGGATTTGCATTAAATTGCTACCATTGGCAATATATGATTATGATTCTCTGAGTCTACCACAATACTACCCACCTTTGTAGTGAAGGTGCAGTGGATGTTCTATGTAAAATGTATCCATTTGAGGTGCATGTTTCACTTTTATTAAGCGAGTGTAAATTTCCAAGGAAGGCAGTATACAGAAACTAGAATCTTTTTTACAGTCATTATTGGTTCTACAAATTTGGCTGGCCTCAACTGTTTTCCAGAGAGGTAGACAGGTATGCTATAACGAAGATATTAGTTAACTAAAAGTCATTTGCATAGATGAATACATAAACATATTAAATGTGGTATTTATATTTACAATGGAAAATCAGACATAAATCAGAATGGAACCTTCCAATTTGCAGCAACATTGATGGAGCCAGAAAGTATGATGCTAAGTGAAATAAGTTGGTGAGAGACAAATACCAACATGATTTCACTTATATGTGGAATCTAAAATACAAATGCACAAATAAGGAAACAAAAACAGGGAAAACAGACTCAGATACAGACAACAAATAGGTGGTTGCCAGAGAGGAGGTGGGTGAAATACATAAAGGGGATCAACTGATACAAATTTCCACTAATAAAAGAAATGTCCTGGGGATATTTATACTTATTGTGGTGAGCCTTCAATAATGCACAGAATTGTTAAATAATTATGTTGTACCCTGACACTAATATACAGTTGCATGTCAATTATACTTCAATAATAAAAAATTAAAATAATACAAAATAAGAGTGATTTGTAAACCAAGAAAAGTCCAAGTTATTTTTCGTCAATATTTTTCATGTCATTAGCATATTAGGAATAGGCTTACATAAAAGAAAAGACAGCTTCCAGTAAAATCTGACCAAATGAGATATTACCACCGTTTTTAAAGATGATCAAAGAAATGTAACAAATGAAATATAGGAATTTTAACAAATGATAAAAAGTGAGCATTTTAAAAGAGGAAAGTTTTCGTATATTCCATTTTAGTTCTATATTATTATTTGTAATAATTAAATGACAACTTCTCCATGGATAACTACTTACCAATCGCTTATTAAAATTATTTCTGTAGGAAAAGCACACATTTGTGAGGTTGTGATTGTCACAACATTCGGTGGAACCATCTAGCTGTTTGTATGCTTAAGAGAAATATGGTTGGTCTATTGGAATCTGTTCCACAGAAGTACATTTTTAACAACACTTTTGCGTTTCCAGACAAAACTTACAGAATAAGTAAATTGGCATATGAATTCAGAAACAACTGTATAAATTAAGATCAGTTTGATGCTCTTTTTGTAGTAAAAAACAATATATTCAGTTTCTAATCAACAATAGTATCTTCACATAAACTAGCGGATCTCAGTAGGATTCACAATAATATGTCTTATTGGTTCACTAATGAGCAAATTTTATGTACCATATATATATTGTGTATATTCCAGTGACCTAATGTTATTGCATGCATAAATTGTGTTTTATGACTTACCAGATATTATTTTTAAAAGTAACAATTAATTTGGGTGATATTGTACATTATAGAGTTTTTAATAATAAATCTGATAATATTGATAACTGTTGAATCATACTGATACAACTGAGCTAGATTGCATATGCAGACATAGGAGTTATGCAGATACCAAATAAATGAAGCCAACTATGTGAAAAACATATGAAATAGTAGGAACTGTGAAGAATCAATTAGCACCAAACCCTTCTCTAAGGGATTCAGTTGCAGCTCGGTATTACTAGATTTTCCTGATGAAAAGCTATAAACTTTCACGTGAAGTCATTAACTTCTAATATTAACAACAATTTAAAATGTATAGGCAAACCAAACATATCTGTTAATACTGGATTTGATATTTACACTTCAATATACTGATCTCTTGTTGAGGATTCTTCATATGGAGATAATTACAATAAAATTCATGCTCGTGCTCTCCTTGGCAAGATTAAATGTATGTAGAATATTCCACTAAAGATTTACTATTTTAAGTCTCCATGTAAGAACTACACCTGATATTTTTATCTAATATTGTATTAGTTTAAAAGTTGTGGTTTTGAAAAAATATGTAATTTGAGAACCTTTTCTATATAATCAAATAACACAGTTTCTGTGAGTCCATTCTTAAATCTATATTATGGGATGCTACAGATAATATTTATAATACATTTCTATCAATCATGAGAGGTTAGTTCAATTCAACTTTCTATCTACCAATCAGAGGGAACCAATCCAATTCAAGAGTGCAATGGCAGGTTCAGGAAGCATTTATGGGGTCAACTCACAGGGTCTAGGAAATGACAATGAACCCATAGGCAACCCTTGCTTAGAAGACAATTAGAAAATTTTAACTTCAGGGAAGTTCCACTACAGGAAAAATCAGACACATTCTGAATGTATCTTATACTTTATATTTTTAAAAAATGTTGATGTTTATTTATTTTTGAGAGAGACAGAGAAAGAAAGGCAGAGAGGGCATCAGCAGTGGCGGAGCAGAAAGAGAGATGGAGACAGAAAATGAGAACCAGGTTGCAATCCTGAGCTGTCAGCACAGAGCCCAGTGCCCAGCTGGAACCCACAAACCATGAGATCATGACCTGAGCTGAAGTCAGATGTTTAATCAACTGAGCCACCCAGGTGCCCACTTGTACTTCTTAATGTATATAATACAAGTACTGAATTCCACCTTAATTGAACATGAATATCTTCAATTGGACTACGGAAACCAAATTTGGGTATATTACCCTTCATATTCATTCATAAGAAAGAAATAATAAAACTGCATAAATGTGCATAAGATGCCACTAATCCATGTGTGTCTTAGTTAGCTGGGTTGCCAAGGCAAAATGCCACAAACTGGATGGCTTAAGCTGAAGAAATTAATTTTATCAAAGCTCTAGATTCTGAAAACCTGAGATTAGAGTGCCAGCATATTTACTTTATGGAATAATCTCCTTCTGGTTTGTGGATGACAGTCTTCTTGCTGTGTCCAAAGGGAGGGTTCTGGTCTCTCCTCTTCTTCTCATAAAGACACCAGTCCTATCAGATTAGGCCTGATCTTTTGTGTTAGGTCTTCAATCCCTGTGAAGGGATAAAATTCAGTCTGCAACACTGGTTTTCTTAAAGGTCCACAGCCTGTGGACATTAATCTGGTATGTATGTTAAGTGATTTTATAATCACTATGATTCCTCACATGTATTGATTAATAAGTTACTTTAGCTTTATAATACAACACAGTTTATAATAGTTTTTACAGGAATTGTAAGAAAATGATAAAGCACTTTAAGTGTGAAATGATGGATTATTTTCCTTACAGAAGAATATGCTTTGAGTTGTATATTAGTTTCTGTCTTCTGAAAGGGGGAGATTTCACTAACATTTCTGTCTGTCAAAAAGGGGGAGATTTCACTAACATTATAACTTCAAAGAATGAAGTTCACCTACTAAATAACTTAACATCATGAAAAGCAACACAGATTCATTTCCTGATAATGATATGATAGAAAGTACTGAGTACAACCTATGAAATTTGTAGTTAATTAAAAAAAAAAGTTTCTGAGGGATGCCTGGATGGCTCAGTCGATTAAGCATCCGATTTTGGCTCAGGTCATGATCTTGCGATTCACAGGTTCGGGTCCTGCGTCGGGCTCTATGCTGACAGCTTGGAGCCTGGAACCTGCTTCAGATTCTGTGTCACCCTCTCTCTCTGTCCCTCCCCCACTTGCTCCCTCTCTCTCAAAAATAAATGTGAAAAAATATATATAAGTAAAAAAGGATTCTGAGTCTTTGAGTCTATACATTTAGTAACCATTTTATAGGAATTCTACAGAAGACATAAATATGTTAATATATCAGGAGGAGGGATGCAACCAGAGAAATTCAAATTATGAAAAATTCTATAAAAATATCTTCAACAAATAAAAGGCATTTCAGAAAAATAGAAATGAAAATTGTAAATTAAAAGAGACTGAACAGATACAACAACCAGATAATGCAAGCCCAACACTAAAATGACAATTAGGGAAAACTAAATACTATGTGGTAATCAGGAATTATTATTATACATTTTGGGATTTGATGAGAATGTGGTTTTTTTTTAAGTAATCTATTAAAGATAAACACTGACATTAGTGGATAAAATAATAGGATGCATGCTTTAAAATACTCTGAAATTGTTGGGTGATTAGATTAAAAGATTTGCAAAATGATGATAATTTTCAATCTAGGAGGAACATTGAGAGATTTTAGTTATACTACCATCCATGTAGCTATTACTGGCACCAGACAGCAATTTGGACCTCTCACTCGGCCTTTCTTGTCTACCTGTCCCTTTCAGAATCTCCATGAAAGTTTCAGGTTAATACTTTATTATATAGAATGTTTGTTTCATTTTTTCTGTCAAGTTATTTACTGTTAATATTTTATTTATTCTGAAGTAACCTTATGGAAAGCTTGTTACTATTTTTTTCTATTATAATAGTACCATATTAAGTAATGTATTTAATTACTGGAATTTAGCTATCCGTCATGCTAAGCTTGATGCTTAGCTCTTTTTAAAGGAGAATTAGACTGGAGTCCTGAAGGTGAAATAAGTTATTACAGAATTACACAGAATTTTCAGTTACAATGTAAAGTAAAAGAAATGTATATATTTATATCAATTTACCAAGAAGAATATATAGCATTGTTACTTTACTGATACATTTTAAAAAGATTAGAACAATGTAAACTCATAGACATTTTCTAAGGACTAGGAAATGGCAAGTGCTTGAAGCAATATGTTACATTGAGAAAATATACATACCTCTAACTGGGAAACTTAACTGCTGTAAAGTTGTGGCACTTATACAGTAACCAGTTTGGGGTTCATAGGCAATGGTATGTAGACATTCATTCCAATCTTGCACATTAGTAACAGGACAGTCCTGTAGACAAGTGACAAGGTCTCCCACAAAAACACATCCAGATCCAATGGCAGGTGAGTCCTTGGGAGGAGTGTACAACCAAATTGGAGAGTGTGTGAAGACAAGTATGGTTGAGTAAACTGACAAATCAATTATGGTTAACCTGAGTAAACAATAGTTAAAAACATTGAGTATATTTTGATAATGCAGAACGTATTCAGTTAAAATGCTTTGAATCCAATACATAGAATCTTAGAATATTCTAAGATATTGAATTTTTGATGACTGGAAAAAAAAGTCCATTTGCTGACTGATACCATTAAAATGATAACAAAGTTCAACAAAACTAAGAGTTAACTGACAGAATGGGAAAAGATACTTGCAAATGACATGTCAGACAAAGGATCATTATTCAGAGTCCATAAAGAAATTATCAACCCCAACACCCAAAACCCAAATAATCTAGTGAAGAAATGGGCAGAAAGACATGAACAGACACTTTCTAAAGACATCCAAATAGCTAACATACACATTAGAAGATGCTGAACAACACTCAGCACCAGGAAAATATGAATCAAAATCACAATGCGATACCACCTCACACCGGTCATAATGGCTAAAATTAGCAGCACAAGAAACAGGTGGTTGGCAAGGATGTGGCGAAAGAAGAATTCTTGCATTCTGGTGGGAATGCAAACTGGTGCAGCCACTCTGGAAAACAGTGTGGAGGTTTGTGAAAAAATTAAAAATAGAACTACACTATGACCCAGTGATTGCGCTACTATGAATTTATAAAGGATACAAATATGGTGATTCGAAGGGGCATATGCACCCCAATGTTTATAGCAGCACTATCAACATTAGCCAAATTATGGAAAGAGCCTAAATGTCCATCAGCTGATGAATGGATAAAGAATATGTGGTTTATTTATACAATGGAATACTATTTGGCAATCAAAAAGAATAAAATCTTGTGATTTGCAACAACGTGGATGGAACTAGAGGATATTATGCTAAGCAAAATAAGTCAAAGAAAGGCAAATACAATATGATTTCACTCATATGTGGAATTTAAGAAACAAAACAGATGAATATAGGGGAAGGGAAGGAAAAATAAGATAAAAACAGAGAAAGAGACAAACCAAAATAATCTCTTAAATATAAATAACAAACTGAGGGTTGCTGGAGGAGAGGAGGATGCGGATGGGCTAGATGGATGATGGGCATTAAGAAGGGCACTTGTTGGGATGAGCACTGGGTGTCATATGTAAGAGATGAATCACTAAATTCTACTCCTAAAACCCATATTACACTATATATTAACTAGCTTGAATTTAAATAAAATTAGGGGGGGGAAAGGAATCAAAACTTGGCAAGAAACATTACTGGAATAGGTACAGTTTCTCCATGAAGATCTTAATAAACTTCTAAATATGACCAAAATGTCAAAAAAAAATGATAACAAAGTTTGTCCTATGCTGTCAATTTATATTGTGTGTATGTGAAATTAGTCATCATCTTTCCATGTGGCTTTGACTTTCTTATCCTAAACAGATAAAACTGTAAGACAATTACTTATATATGGAAAGCACCAAATATGGAGACAAAGTTGTTTGAAATAAATGATGTAAGCCAATTGTTGCTTATAGCAATAAAAGTCTTGATACCATCACAATAGTTTTCCATCTAAAAGTGTTAAATACAGAGTTGCAGATATTACCTTAACTCTAATACTAAATGTTCTGAGTCGCAAGCCTAGGTTTCTATTTCTTTTTTTTGCTTGTTTGTTTGTTTGTTTGTTTGTTTTGTTTTATTTTCACTTCTTAGGAGTAAATACATTTGTATAAAGTAGGATTCCAACATAAAAGTAAATGACATATTTTATTTACATAGTATAATATAGAGAATCTTGGTACTCTTCTAACTCAGAACAAAAACAATTTTCCTGGTATTATAAGATGCCAACATGTTTTATTTATTATTATCATTTTTTAATGATTACTTTTGACAGAGAGAGAGAATAAGAGAGAGATCATGAGTGGAGGAGGTGTAGGGAGAGACAGAGAGGGAGAGTCTTGACCAAGATCTATCAGCACAGAGTTCAATTTGGGACTCAGAATTACAACATGAGATCATGCCTGAGCTGAAGTTTGTCACTTATCTGAATGAGTCACCCTGGTGCCCTAAGAAGCCAATGTGTTTTTTTTTTTTTGTTTTTTGTTTTTTTCCAATATATGAAATTTATTGTCAAATTGGTTTCCATACAACACCCAGTGCTCATCCCAAAAGGTGCCCTCCTCAATACCCATCACCCACCCTCCCCTCCCTCCCACCCCCCATAAACCCTCAGTTTGTTCTCAGTTTTTAAGAGTCTCTTATGCTTTGGCTCTCTTCCACTCTAACCTCTTTTTTTTTTTTCCTTCCCCTCCCCCATGGGTTTCTGTTAAGTTTTTCAGGATCCACATAAGAGTGAAACCATATGGCATCTGTCTTTCTCTGTGTGGCTTATTTCACTTAGCATCACACTCTCCAGTTCCATCCACGTTGCTACAAAGGGCCATATTTCATTCTTTCTCATTGCCACGTAGTACTCCATTGTGTATATAAACCATAATTTCTTTATCCGTTCATCAGTTGATGGACATTTAGGCTTTTTCCACAATTTGGCTATTGTTGAGAGTGCTGCTATAAACATTGGGGTACAAGTGCCCCTATGCATCAGTACTCCTGTATCCCTTGGGTAAATTCCTAGCAGTGCTACTGCTGGGTCATAGGGTAGGTCTATTTTTAATTTTGTGAGGAGCCTCCACACTGTTTTCCAGAGTGGCTGCACCAGTTTGCATTCTCACCAACAGTGCAAGGGGGTTCCCATTTCTCCACATCCTCTCCAGCATCTACAGTCTCCTGATTTGTTCATTTTGGCCACTCTGACTGGCGTGAGGTGATATCTGAGTGTAGTATTGATTTGTATTTCCCTGATGAGGAGCGATGTTGAACATCTTTTCATGTGCCTGTTGGCCATCTGGATGTCTTCTTTAGAGAAGTGTCTATTCATGTTTTCTGCCCATTTCTTCACTGGATTATTTGTTTTTTAGGTGTGGAGTTTGGTGAGCTCTTTATAGATTTTGGATACTAGCCCTTTGTCCGATATGTCATTTGCAAATATTTTTTCCCATTCTGTTGGTTGTCTTTCAGTTTTGTTGATTGTTTCCTTTGATGTGCAGAAGCTTTTTATCTTCATGAGGTCTCAATAGTTCACTTTTTCTCTTAATTCCCTTGCCTTTGGGGATGTGTCAAGTAAGAAATTGCTGCAGCTGAGGTTAGAGAGGTATTTTCCTGCTTTCTCCTCTAGTGTTTTGATGGTTTCCTGTCTCACATTCAGGTCCTTTATCCATTTTGAGTTTATTTTTGTGAATGGTGTAAGAAAGTGGTCTAGTTTCAATCTTCTGCATGTTGCTGTCCAGTTCTCCCAGCATTTGTTAAAGAGACTGTCTTTTTTTCCATTGGATATTCTTCCCTGCTTTGTCAAAGATTAGTTGGCCATACTTTTGTGGGTCTAGTTCTGGGGTTTCTATTCTATTCCATTGGTCTATGTGTCTGTTTTTGTGCCAATACCATGCTGTCTTGATGATTACAGCTTTGTAGTAGAAGCTAAAGTCTGGGATTGTGATGCCTCCTGCTTTGGTCTTCTTCTTCAAAATTCCTTTGGCTATTCGGGGCCTTTTGTGGTTCCATATGAATTTTAGGATTGCTTGTTCTAGCTTCAAGAAGAATGCTGGTGCAATTTTGATTGGGATTGCATTGAATCTGTAGATAGCTTTGGGTAATATTGACATTTTGACAATATTTATTCTTCCAATCCATGAGCACGGAATGTTTTTCCATTTCTTTATATCTTCTTCAATTTCCTTCATAAGCTTTCTATAGTTTTCAGCATACAGATCTTGTACATCTTTGGTTAGATTTATTCCTAGGTGTTTTTTGCTTCTTCATGCAATTGTGAATGGGATCAGTTTCTTTATTTGTCTTTCTGTTGCTTCATTATTTGTGTATAAGAATGCAACTGATTACTGTACATTGATTTTGTATCCTGCAGCTTTCTAAATTCATGTATCAGTTCTAGCAGACTTTTGGTGGAGTCTATCAGATTTTCCATGTATAATATCATGTCATCTGCAAAAAGTTAAACCTTGACTTCATCTTTGCCAATTTTGATGCCTTTGATTTCCTTTTGTTGTCTGATTGCTGATGCTAGCACTTCCAACACTATGTTAAACAACAGCGGTGAGAGTGGACATCCCTGTGGTGTTCCTGATCTCAGTTTTCCCCATTGAGGATGATATTAGCTGTGGGCTTTTCATTAATGGCTTTTATGATGTTTAAGTATGTTCCTTCTATCCTGACTTTCTCGAGGGTTTTTTAAGAAATGATGCGGAATTTTGTCAAATGCTTTTTCTGCATCTATTGACAGGATCATATGGTTCTTATCTTTTCTTTTATTAATGTGATGTATCACGTTGATTGATTTGCAAATGTTGAACCAGACCTGGGGCCCAAGAGTGAATCCCACTTGATCATGGTGAATAATTCTTTTTATAAGCTGTTGAATTCGATTTGCTAGTATCTTATTGAGAATTTTTGCATCCATATTCATCAGGGATAGTGGGCTGTAGTTCTCTTTTTTTACTGGGTCTCTGTCTGGTTTAGGAATCAAGGTAATGCTGGCTTCATAGAATGAGTCTGGAAGTTTTCTTTCCCTTTCTATTTTTTGGAATAGCTAGAGAAGGATAGGTATTATCTCTGCTTTAAACGTCTGGTAGAATTCCCCTGGGAAGCCATCTGGTCCTGGATTCTGATTTGTTGGGATATTTTTGATAACTGATCCCATTTCTTCAATGGTTATGGGTCTGTTCAAGTTTTCTATTTCTCCTTGTTTGAGTTTTGGAAGTGTGTGTGTGCTTAGGAATGTGTCCATTTCTTCCAGGTTGTCCAGTTTGTTGGCATGTAATTTTTCATAGTATTCCCTGATAATTACTTATATCTCTGAGGGATTGGTTGTAATAATTCCATTTTCATTCATGATTTTATCTATTTGGGTCATCTCCTTTTTCTTTTTGAGAAGCATGGCTAGGGGTTTATCAATTTTGTTTATTTTTTCAAAAAGCCAACTCTAGGTTTCATTGATCTGCTCTACAGTTTTTTTAGATTCTATATTGTTTATTTCTGTTTTGATCTTTATTATTTCTCTTCTTCTGCTGGGTTTGGGTGTCTTTTCTGCTCTGCTTCTATTTCCTTTAGGTGTGCTGTTAGATTTTGTATTTGGGATTTTTCTTGTTTCTTGAGATAGGCCTGGATTGCAATGTATTTTGCTCTCAGGACTGCCTTCGCTGCATCCCAAAGCATTTGGATTGTTGTATTTTCATTTTTGTTTGTTTCCATATATTTTTAAATTTCTTCTCTAATTGCCTGGTTGACCCATTCATTCTTTAGTAGGGTGTTCTTTAACCTCCATGCTTTTGGAGCTTTTCCAGACTTTTTCCTGTGGTTGATTTCAAGCTTCATAGCATTGTGGTCCGAAAGTATGCATGGTATGAACTCAATGCTTGTATACTTATGAAGGAGAAAGCTACAATATTCAAACAGCTTGGTACAGAAAAAAATACAACATCCAGAAAGATTTTGATAAATCTTCTGATATTTTTGATAAGTATGCTGACAACGCAGTGAAACAAGGTTAGTTCTTGACA
Source organism: Lynx canadensis (assembly GCF_007474595.2). Classification (NCBI taxonomy): domain Eukaryota; kingdom Metazoa; phylum Chordata; class Mammalia; order Carnivora; family Felidae; genus Lynx; species Lynx canadensis. Next base: position 1,116,287 of record NC_050200.1, on the reverse strand, counting down.
AATGAACCAGTAGATATCTACATTAAAAAATTGAGTTACATAACTCAAAATGAATGAATGACTCAACTGAAAAACCTAAAAGTATTTAACTTTTTTTTTAATGTTTATTTTTGAGACAGAGAGAGACAGGGCATGAATGGGAGAGGGTCAAAGAGAGGGAGACACAGAATCTGAAACAGGCTCCAGGCTCTGAGCTGTCAGCACAGAGCCCGACACGAGGAGCGAACTCACAGACCGCGAGATCATGACCTGAGCCGAAGTCGGACGCTTAACTGACCAAGCTACACAGGCGCCCCAAAAGTATTGAACTTCTGCAAGAAAAGAGAAGAGAAAAAATTGAGATTTTTAGTTAGGCAAAAGTACAATCTAGAATGGATATATTGTACTTTGTCAAAATCAGTGCTTCTGCTTTTCAGAAGTAAGCACATGTTATGAAAATAAAAAGACTGGGGCGCCTGGGTGGCGCAGTCGGTTAAGCGTCCGACTTCAGCCAGGTCACGATCTCGCGGTCCGTGAGTTCGAGCCCCGCGTCGGGCTCTGGGCTGATGGCTCGGAGCCTGGAGCCTGTTTCCGATTCTGTGTCTCCCTCTCTCTCTGCCCCTCCCCCGTTCATGCTCTGTCTCTCTCTGTCCCAAAAATAAATAAACGTTGAAAAAAAAATTTTAAAGAAAATAAAAAGACAAGTGATATGTTGGGGGAAAAATTCTTTGGGAAGTCCATATCTGCTAAAGGATATGTATGTAGACTACATAAATAATTCTTAAGATATCTGACATAATATATTCTTAAATAGATACAATATTATCTAAAATAAAAAGAAAGTAACAAAAATTTTTTCAAGGGCAAAAAGACCTTAAAAGACATTTTAACAAAGATGCACATGGCAAATAAGCTTATCAATCAATGCTCAATATCACTAGTCATTTCAATGAAATGAAAATGCTAAAATTGAAGACTTAGCACACATAGTAAGTCTTGGTGAGGATGTGAAGAAATTGGATGTCTAATTCACTGCTGGTTGGATTCCAAAATGGCAGAACTATTTTGGAAAACAGTTGGCAGTTTCTTAGAAAGCTAAATATTATACCTACCATAATGACCTCATTCTTAGGTATTTGCTCAGAAGAAAAAAAAATATATCCTTATCAAGGTATTTACAAGATAAGAGTTTTATTGGTAATGGTAATGGTAATGGTAAAACTGGAAACAAACTGAATGTTCAACAGATGAAAGGTTATAAATTGGTTATAAATTGGTACATCTCTACAGCAGAATATCACTCAAAAATAAAATGGGAGGAAGTATTGAATCCAAATAATTTCAGTGAAAGAATCCTCTCCTCTTCTCCTACCCAGCACAGGTATAATATACAATGCAACTTACAGAAAACTTGGAAAATGCATACTACAGTGAGAGGAAACAAAGCAAAGTTTGCCTAGGGACAAAGGGTAAAAAAGCTTGGGAGAAGGTATTGTTGAAAGGCAGGATGAAATTTGTTTGTATGATAGAAGTGTTTATTAAATTGATATGGTGATGTTTTCCTGGATTTATAAAAATGTAACAATTTTTCAAATTGCGTGTACATTTTAAAAATTAAATACTTTGTTAATTATATTTTTAAAATATATAGCTATCAAAAAATAAAGCTATTTAAAAAGTAAAGCTTTTTTTAAATATAAAGATAATTTTAAAAAATCTACCTGATACTTAGTGTAGAACATCAGGAGTAACGGAGTTTTATTAGAAATGCACATCTTGGGGCACTTGGGTGGCATTTCAGTTCCTTAAGCAGTGGACTTCCTCTCAGGTCATGATCTCAGCATTGGTGGGTTCCAGGTAAATAAAGGGGTGCCTGGGTGGCTAAGTCAGTTAAGCAGCCAACTTCAGCTCAGGTCATGATGTCAGGTTTGGCCAGTTTGAGCCCCACCTTGGGCTCTGTACTGACAACTCAGAGTCTGGAGCCTGCTTCACATTCTGTCTCCTTCTCTGTGCCCCTCCCCTGCTCACACTCTATCTCTTTCTCTCAAAAAGAGATAAACATTAAAAAATAAAAATAGAAGAATAACAAGGAGAAGAAGAAAAGAAGAAAGGAAATGCACATCTTAAAAACCAGGCCATGCCCAATAAATCTGAATCTGCCAGGTGCTTTTATCTATGTCAAAGCTTGAGACCACCGCATTTCACAAAGAACTGTATTTCATTCACTTAAGTAGCAGCATTTCTAGAGTTGTGACCTTAACGATCAGGAAAAACAATACATTTCAAAGATGAACCTTTTATTTTACTGGCCCCGTCTACACCCCCAATTGTCTCTGCAGGACCCGAAATCTACACTGTCACCACTACCCAGGACTGCAACACACACCTACAACCAAGGAAGAAAGAGGTTTTTAAAAAAGGCTTCCAGGGCCTGTGGCCCTGGCCCTATATTGAGGATTCGTGGGCCTCAGGCTAACGACCTCACTTTCAGCACCAAATCCGTTACGTAGACTGCAGTCCAGATGCCTAAGACCACCACAAACAGCCACACTGGATTCATGGCAAGGGCGATAGGACGACTTTCTCTTCCCTAGTTGCAACCAACTACACAATTTCTACAGTCCCTGCATCCTTTAGGACCAAGGTGCCATGAGTTCCTTTCCCAAGGTGGCGCTGATTCCCTCCGGACCCTTTCGGTGGGGACACAAACACAGCCGAGCCTGCACCTAAAAAGGGGGAGGGAGCTTCTTTTTCTGAAACACTCGGGCACCTCTGTCCAGGGCAATAGCTTAGCGATTCACTTTGTAGGTTATCTCCTAGTTTGGTTTACTTAGCCGCCTGCATTCCATGGTCAGCCATTCCCCGATGATGTGTGCAGTTCTGCTGTTTTTAATGTAGTAAAGGGGTAAACTAAATCTCTGCTTTCCTGGGATTGAGGAGATATTTCTTGTTTACTTCCTCCTTTTTATATGTAAAAATCGGATAACCACCAGTGTGTTCTGTACGGTTTAAGATTCTGGTTCTTGATTTGCCTTCTGTCTTTTTTCCCCTTTGCTTATTTGTTTTGTACCCTAAGTTCCCCACATGAGTGAAATCATATGCATTTTATTTTCTCTGATTAACATTCCACTTAGCATTACAGTTTCTAGTTGCATCCACATTGTTGCAAATGGCAAGATTTCACCCTTTCTATGGCTGAGTGCTATTTCATTGTATATGTATACCACATCTTCTTTATACATTCATTAGTTGATAGACATTTGGGATCTTTCCATAATTTGACTATTGTTGATTATGCTGCTATAAACATTGGCATGTGCCCATTTGAATCGGTACTTTGGCATCCTTTGTGTAAATACCTAGTAGTTCAATTTCTGGGTCATAACTTGTTAACTTGTTGAGGAAACTCCATTCTGTTTTCCAGACTGGCTGCACCAGTTTGCATTCCCACCAGCAGTGCATGAGTGTTCCTAAACCTTTATCCACATCCTCATCAGCACCTATTTTTCCTGTCTTGTTGATTTTATGCATTCTGACAGGTTGGAGGTGGTATCTCATTGTGGTTTTCATTTGCATTTCCCTGATGTGGTTGAGCATATTTCAGGCCTCTGTTGACCATCTGCCTACCTTCTTTGGAGAATTGTCTGCTTGTGTCCTCTGATACCTTTGTAATTGGATTATTTAAGTTTGGGGTATCAGTTTGTATATGTTGGATACTAAGCTTTATCTTTTATTTCACTGAAAATATCTTCTCCCATTAGGTTGCTTTTTAGTTATGTTCTTTCCTTTGCTGTGCAGAAGCTTTTTATTTTTTAAGTTTATTTTCAGAGGGAGAGAGAGAGAGATCTGTGTTTGCAAGAAAGGAGGGGCAGAGAGAGAGGGAAAAAGAGAATCCCAGGCAGGCTCTGTATTGTCAGCATGAAGCCACATGTGGGACTCGATCTAATGAACTGTGAGATCATGACCTGAGCTAAAATCAAAAGTTGGATGCTTAATTAAATGAGCCACCTACGCGCCCCAAAGCCTTTTATTTTGATGTAGTCCCAATAGTTTATTTTTGCTTTTATTTCCCTTCCATTAGGAGACATATCTAGGAAAATGTTGCTATCATAGACATCAGAGACATTATGGACTTTGCTGTTTTCTAGGATTTTTATGGCTTCAAGTCACATATTTAGGTCTTTAATTCATTTTGAGTATACATTTATGTGTGGTGGAGGAAGTAGTCCATTTTCATTCTTTTGCATGTAGCTGACCAGTTTTCCCAACACCAGTTGTTTAAGAGACTGTCTTTTTTGATTGGATATTCTTTCCTGTTTTTTGAAGATAAGTAGACTATATAGTTGTGGATTTATTTCTGGATTTTTCTATCCTGTTCTCTTGATCTATGTGTCTGTTTTTGCACTGTGCCATTATTCTTGGTGAGTTCAGCTTTGTATTATAGCTTCAAATCTGGAATTGTGATGCCTCCAGCTTTGCTTTTCTGTTTCTTTTTTTTTTTTTTAATGTTACTTATTTTTGAGAGAGACAGGGAGAGAAACAGAGCATGATCTGCGGAGGCCAGAGAGAGAGATAGATACAGAATCTGAATCAGGCTCCAGACTCTGAGTTGTCAGCACATGGGGGTTGAACTCATGAACTGTGAGATCATGACCTGAGCTGAAGTTGGATGCTCAATCTTCTGAGCCACCCAGGTGCCCCTGGTTTTCTCTTCCAAGGTTGCTTTGGCTATGGATCTTTTGTGATCCCATACAAATTTTAGGATTATTTATTTCAACTCTGAAAAATGCTGTTGGTATTTGGTAGGGATTGCAGTCAATGTGTACATTGCTTTGGGTAGTATAGACATTTTGACAATATTTTTTATTTCCATCCGCAAGAATTGAATGTCTTTCCATTTCTTTGTGTCATCTTCAGTTTCTTTCATCTTACTTGTGTGCACGAGCTCCCTGGTGTGAAGGCCTATTTCTCTACCCTCTGCACATGCAGCTCCATCCTACCTGCAGGCAGCCTCCTTCCATCTTTCTGACCTTCCTATCCTTTCAGATGCAGTTTTGTGTCTGTATTTAGCCGTGGAGTTTGTTGTCCAGTCTTCAGGTCACTGTCTGCTTTATCTCTCTCTCTTCTCTTTCTCTCTTTTCAGTTCTTCATCTCTTTCTTTCTTTTTATTTTAGGGAGGTGGGGAAGGGCAGAGACAGACAATCTCAAGCACACTCTAAGTTCAGTACAGAGCCCACACAGGGCTCAATCTCATGACCGTGAGATCATGCCCTGAGCTGAAATCAACAGTCAGTTACTTAACTGACTGAGCCACCCCTGACTGGTTCTTTTTTATGTTTCTCATTTCTTTGTAGATGGTCTCAAAGAGTTTCTCTACAGTTTTCTCAAGTTCAGTGAACATCTCTCTTACAATACTTAGAATTCTCTATCTGGCATATTGCTTGTGTCTGTTTTGTTTAGGTCTTTTGCTGTGATATTGTCCTCCTTGTTCATTTTGGACATATTCCCATGTCCCTTCATTTTGTTTAACTCCGTTTATTTGTTTGTTGTTTTGTATTAGGAAAGTCAGCTATGTCTCCTGATTTTCAAAGTAAAGTTCTTATGATTTCTAGGAAGATGGTGGAGAAGAAAGACTCTAAGCTCATTTCACCCATGAGTGTACCTAAATAACACCCAGGTTTGTGTAACTAACCCAGAAAATGACCTGAAGACTGGTAGACCAGAATCTCCAGAGTTAATTGTAAAGGGGAGGCTACAACTGAAATTGTAGGAATGATGGGGACATGGTTGGGAACCAAACTAATCTGTGTGACTATCCTCAAATGGGAGTGACACACAAACACAAAAAAGGAAGAGGAACAGATTGCACCCCAGGCACTCCAGTTACAGCATACCTAGACTGGGATCCCCACACTGTTTGGCTTTGAAAACCAGTAGGACTTAACTTTATGAGTTTTTACCATCACTGAGGCTGTAACACCTGGAACTTTAAAAATCAGCAGACTTGGTTGTGGAAAAACCAGAAGACAAAAACAGAAAACAGTTCCTGACATTAAGCAGACATCAAAACAATCCCATAGAGATACAGTAGAAGTGGTAGTTTGACAGGTGCCTGGGGGTATTCAAGGAGCAGATTTATTTACTAATATTGGAATGGGCATGGGAAGGGCATTGATCTTTAGGAGACTTCTCCAAGAATTAAAAAACAATGCAAAAACTCTCTACTTACCTTTCTAAAAGCATGTCCTCCATCTCCTTACTGCTTGCATCTGTCCCACTCAGCAAGGGGCACTCAGTGAGAGTTCCTCCAAAGCATTTTTATGTCCTTCTTGCATGTACACCAGTGCATACATTGCAAGGACCCCATGTCCCACTCCTGTGTTCTCCTACAGACCTGGCTCATCAAAGCTGGCACATTCAGCACAAGTCCATCCAAACTAGCTGTACTTCTCATTCTGCAACCAGGCTAATGAAAACCTTGCTAAAACTTGGTGCCATTTCCCCACATTCTCCTGTGGATTGTCCCACCAAACCTGCCCCACTTGGCAAGGAGTCCATTCAAGGTGGCTGTACAACTCATAAATGACTGTTGTCCTGGGGTGAGGGGAAGAAAACCACACACACTGGCCTGGGGGCAGACAGCTGATCTAACTTCCAACCTTACCCACAAAAGCCTCTCAGGGAATTACCCAGGGAGAGTGACTTGAACTTCAGTATGACCATAGTTCTGGTAAGCAGGCTGAGGACAGCAATCTGGACTGACCCAGCTTAGGCCCAGGCAGCCCAGGCTAGACCCTTGATAGCATAAGGACCAAATCTTGCCCAAAACAGGCAAATAGGGGCACACAGAGCAGTGGACAGAAGAGAGACATAGATTAACTCCAATATTAACATACACACAACACACATAGAAGATACTGCTAAGTGCCGATTTTTGTGAACAAACAACATGGTATAATAGGACATTACTTTTAACAGTAGGAGATGTTGCTGACTTTTCTAACACATAAAAACAAAGAGTATTAGATGAAATGAGGAGAAAAAGGCTATGACCAAAATCGAAAAAAAAAGACCAAATCACAGTAAAAGAGGTAAATAAAAGAAGGTAGTAATTATGACTAGAAAAAAAAATTCAAAATAATGGCCATAAAGAAACTCCCTGGACTTGAGAAAAGAGTGGAGGATCTTAGTGAAAACTTCAACAAAGAGAAAATGTGAAGAAGAACCATTAGGAGATGAAGAATTCAATAACTGAAATTAAAAATATACTAGAGGGAAGAATTAGTAGACTAGCAGAAGCAAAATAATGGGTCAGCAAGCTGGAAGAGAGAATAATGCAGAGAAAGCAACCAAGTTGAACAGCAACAAGATAATAAATAATAAAAAATAAAAACAAAACATAGTGACAACATCAAACATAATAACATTCACATTAATAGAATATTAGGAGAAAAAATGGGGTCAGATAATTTAAAGGAATAAGAGCTGAAAAATTCTCTTATCTAGGGAAGGAAACAGACATCATATCAAGGAAGCCCAGAGAACTCCCAGAAAAATCAACCCAAGAAGGGCCACATAATGTATGTGTTATTATTATTAAGACAGGTAATGATTAAAATGGCAAAAAGTAGTGATAAAGAGAGAATTTTAAAAGCAGCAAAGAAGACAGTTACATACAAGGGAACTCCCATAAGGCTATCAGCTAATTTCTGGCAAAAACATTGCAGGCCAGAAAGGAGTGACATGACCTATTCAAAGTGCTGAGAGAAAAAACCTTGTAGCCAAGAATACCCTTTCCAGCAGGGCTTTCTTTCAGAAAAGAGTTTCAGGCAAACAAAAGTTAAAGGGATTAATCACTGCTGAACCAGTCTTAGGAGAAATGTTAAAGGGAATTCCTTGAGTGGAATGGAAAGACAAGAAGCAGGAGTAAGGAAAGTAGGAAAGAAAAAATTTCACAGGTACATCTAAATATAATAAAACCAAGAAACAGACTCTTAACTCTAGAGAACAAACACGATGGTTAACAAAGCAGAGGTAGAAGGGGGAAGGGAAATGGATTAAACTATATAATGGGGATTAAGGAGTACAATTTACTATGATGAACGTTGGTGTTGTATGGAAGTTTTGAATCACTAAATTGTACACCTGAAACTAAACTAACTATACTTTATGTCAGCTAACTGGATTTGAAACATAAACTGAAAACAAAAATAAAAAGTATTATTTTAGTGTTCATTTTTTTTAATTTTGAGAGAAACAGAGAGAGAGAGAGAAAGAGAGAGAGAGAGTGTGAATGGAGGAAGGGCAGAGAGAGAGGGACACACAGAGTGAAGCAGGCTGTGAGCTGTCAGCACAGAGCCCAACGTGGGGCTTGAACTCACGAACTGTGAGATCGTGTCCTAAGCTGAAGTCACATGCATAACCAACTGAGTCACCCTCAAGCCCCAAAGATAAAAACTATATAAATCTGACATTTTCTTTTCTTTTTAATTGTTATTATTGATTTAATTTTGAGAGAGAGTGTGTGAATGGGGGAGGGGCTGAGAAAGGGAGAAAGAGAATCCCAAACAGGCTCAGCACCAGCATCATGAAGCCCAGTGTGGGGCTTGACCCCACAAACTGTGAAATCATGACCTAATTCAAAACCAAGAGTCAGGTGGTTAATCAACTGAGCCATCCAGGTGCCCCCAAACTAACAATTTCTTCCAAAAAAATAAATAAAAATAGATTCATCAGTTATAAACCAGTATGAAGGTTAACACACAAAGCAATAAAATCCATTGTATTTACAAAAATCAATGAAGAAATTCCAAAAGCAAGAAGATATAAAATATGACACTGTATATATAAAGTGTGGGGAAGGCCAGTGTAAATATTTAGTACTTTATTTTTTAATTTTTTTATTATGATTTTTTAAAATTTACATCCACTTAGTTAGCATACAGTGCAACAATGATTTCAGGAGTAGATTCATTAATGCCCCTTACCCATTTAGCCCACCTCCCTTTCCTCAATCCCTCCAGTAACCCTCTGGTTACTTCTGGTTTCTTGTCCGTATTTAAGAGTCACTTATGTTTTGTCCCTCTCCCTGATTTTATATTATTTTTGCTCCCCTTCCCTTATGTTCATCTGTTTTGTATCTTAAAGCCCTTATATGAATGAAGTCATATGATATTTATCTGACTAATTTCGCTTAGCATAATACCCTCCAGTTCTATCCACATAGTTGGAAATGGCAAGATTTCATTCTTTTTGCTTGCTGAGTAATACTTCATTGTATATATATACCACATATTCTTTATCCATTCATCCATCAATGGACATTTGGGCTCTTTCCATACTTTTGCTATTGTTGATAGTGCTACTATAAACATTGGGGTGCAATGCCCCCTTGAAACAGCATACCTGTATCCCTTGGATAAATACCTAGTAGTGCTATTCCTGGGTCATAGGGTAGGTCTATTTTTAATTTTTTCTAGACTAGGGGCACCACTTTGCATTACTACCAGGAGTATAGTACTGGAACATCCTCGCCAACATCTGTTGTTGCCTGAGTTGTTAATGTTAGCCATTCTGACAGGTGTGAGTTGATATCTCATTGTGGTTTTGATTTGTATTTCTCTGATGATGAGTGGTGTTGAGCATTTCTTCATGTGTTGGCTAGCCATCTGGATGTTTTCTTTGGATAAGTGTCTATTCATGTCTTTTGCCCATTTCTTCACTGGATTATTTGTTTTTTGCATGTTGAGTCTGATAAGTTCTTTATAGATTTTGGATACTAACACTTTATCTGATATGTCATTTGCAAATATCTTCTCCCATTCTGTCGGTTGCCTTTTATTTTGCTGATGGTTTCCTTCGCTGTACAGAAGCTTTTTATTTTGATGAGGTCCCAATAGTTCATTTTTGCTTTTGTTTCCCTTGCCTCCAGAGACATGTTGAGTAAGAAGTTGCTGCAGCCAAGATCCAAGAGGTTTTTTCTTGCTTTGTCCTTGAGGATTTTGACTACTTCCTGTCTTCGGTTTAGATCTTTCATCCATTTTGACTTTATTTTTGTGTACAGTGTAAGAAAGTGGCCCAGGTTCATTCTTCTGCATGTCGCTGTCCACATTTCCCAGCACTACTTGTTGAAGAGACTGTCTTTACTCCATGGATATTCTTTCCTGCTTTTCAAAGATCAGTTGGCCATACATTTCTGGTTCCATTTCTGGGTTCTCTATTCTGTTCCATTGATCTGAGTGTCTGTTCTTGTGCCAGTACCATACTGTCTTGATGATTACAGCTTTGTAATACAGCTTAAAATCCAGGATTGTGATGCGTCCAGGTTTGGTTTTCTTTTTCAAGATTGCTTTGGATATTGGGAGTCTTTCTGTTTCCATACAAATTTTAGGATTGTTCTAGCTCTGTGAGGAATGCTGGTATTATTTTGAGAGGCATTACATTGACTATGTAGATTGCTTTGGGTAGTATTGACATTTGAACAATATTTGTTCTTCCTATCCAGGACCATGGAATATTTTCCTTTTTTTGTGTGTCTTCTTCAATTTCTTTCATAAGCCTTTTATCATTTTCATTGTATAGATTTTTCACTTCTTTGGTTAGGTTTATTTCTAGGTGTTTTATGGTTCTTGGGACAATTGTAAATGGAATCAATTATTTGATTTCTCTTTCTGTTGCTTCATTATTGTATAATGCAACCAATTTCTGTGCATTGATTTTATGTCCTGCAACTTTGCTGAATTCATGGATCAGTTTTAGCAGTTTTTTTGTGGAATCTTTTGGGTTTTCCATATAGAGTATCATGTCATCTGTGAAGAGTGAAAGTTTGACCTCCTCCTGGCCAATTTGGATGCCTTTTATTTCTTTGTGTTGTCTGATTGCCGAGGCTAAGTTTTCCAATAATATGTCAAATAACAGTAGCAAGAGTGGACATCTCTGTCTTGTTCCTGACCTTAGGAAGAAAACTCTCAGTTTTTCCCCTTTGAGGATTATATGAGTTGAGTCTTTCATATATGGCTTTTATGATCTTGAGGTCTGATACCTACTTTTTTGAGGGTTTTTATCAAGAAAGGATGTTGTATTTTGCTAAGTATTTTCTCTGCATCTATTGAGAGGATCATGTGGTTCTTGTCCTTTCTTTTATTAACATGATGAGTCATATTGATTGTTTTGCCTCCCAGGTATAAATCCCACTTGGTTGTGGTGGGATTTTAATGTTTTCTTGGATCCGGTTGTCTAATATCTTGTTGAGGAGTTTTGCATCCATGTTCATCAGGGAAATTGGTCTGTAGTTTTTCTTTTTAGTGGGGTCTTTGTCTAGTTTTGGAATCAAGATAATGCTGGCTTCATAGAAACAGTTTGGAAGTTTTCCTTCCATTTCTATTTTTTGGAACAGCTTCAAGAGAATAGGTGTTAACTCTTCTTTAAATGTTTGGTAGAATTCCCCTGGAAAGCAATCTGGCCCTGGACTCGTTTTTTGGGAGAGTTTTGATTACTAATTCAATTTCTTTACTGGTTATGGGTTTATTCAAATTTTCTATTTCTTCCTGTTTCAGTTTTGGTAGTTTATAAATTTCTAGGAATTTGTCTATTTCTTCCAGATTGCCCATTTTATTGGCATATAATTGCTCATAATATTCTCTTATTATTGTTTTTATTTCTGCTGTGTTGGTTGTGATCTCTGCTCTTTCATTCTTGATTTTATTTACTTGGATACTTTCCTTTTTCTTTCTGATCAAACTGGCTAGGTCTTTATCAATTTTGTTAATTCTTTCAAAGAACCAACTCCTGGTTTCACTGATCTGTTTTTTGTTCATTTGTTTGCTTTTGGTTTTCTTTTTTTGCTTGTTCATTTATTTTTTGTTTTGTTTGTTTTGGTTTGGTTTCAATAGTATTGATTTCTGCTCTGATCTTTATTATTTCCTGTCTTCTGCTGGTTTTGGATTTTATTTGCTATTTTTTTCCCAGCTAAGGTATAAGGTTAGGTCATGTATCTGAGAACTTTCTCCTTTCTTTAGAAAGGCCTGGATTTCTATATACTTTCATCTTATGACCGCCTTTGCTGTGTCCCAGAGGTTTTGAGCTGAAATGTTATCATTTTCATTGGTATTCATGCACTTCTTAATTTCCTCTTTAACTTCTTGGTTAGCCCACTCATTCTTTAGCAGGATGTTCTTTAGATTTAAGTCTTTGTACCTTTCCAATTTTTTTCTTGTGGTTAATTTTGAGTTTCATAGCACTTTGGTCTGAAAATATGCATGGGATGATCTCGATCTTTTTGTACTTTTTAAGGGCTGATTTATGTCCCAATATGTGGTCTATTCTGGAGAACGTTCCATGTGCACTGGAGAAGAATGTGTATTCCACTTCTTTAGCATCAAATGTTCTGAACATATCTGTTAAGTCCATTCAGTCCAGTATGTCCTTCAAAGCCATTCCTTGTCAATTTTCTTTGTTAGACGATTTGTCCATTGCTGTAAGTGGGTATTGAAGTCCCGTAGTATTATGGCATTATTATCAATGAGTTTCTTTATGTTTGTGATTTGTAATTTATATATTTGGGTGCCTCCACATCTGGAGCATAAATGTTTACAATTGTTAGGTCTTGGTTAGGTCTGAATTATGATATAAGGTCCTTTTTCTCTCTTGTTACAGTCTTTATTTTATTTTATTAAAAAACTTTTTTTTACCTTTATTTATTTTTGAGACAGAGAGCAGGGGAGAAACAGAGAGAGGAGACATAGCATCCAAAGCAGACTCCAGGCTCTGAGCTGTTAGCACAGAGCCCAACGTGGGGGCTTGACCCCGTGAACTGCGATATTATGACCTGACCCAAAGTCGGAGGCTTAACCGATGAGCCACCCAGGTGCCTCTTCAGTCTGTATGTTAAAATCTATGGTCTGATATAAATATGGCACTTGGGCTTTCTTTTGTTCTCCATTAACGTCATAGATAGTTCTCCATCCCCTTACTTTCAATCTGAAGGTGTCTTTAAGTCTAAAGTGGGTCTCTTGTAAACAACATATAGATGTATCCATTCTATAACCCTGTCTTTTGATTGGAGCATTTACTCCATTGATGTTTCGAGTGAGTACTGAAAGATTTGAGTTTCTTACTATTATGTTGACTGTAGGTTTGGCGTTTTTGGTGATGTTCTCTAGTCCTTTCTAGTCTTTGTTGCTTTTGGTCTTTTTTTTTTTTTTCATCTTTTCTCCCCTCAGAGATTCCCCCTTAAAATTTGTTGAAGGGCTGGTTTAGTGGTCACAAACTCCTTTATGTTTTGTTAATCTGGGGAACTTTTTAATCTCTCCTTCTATTTTGAATAATAGCCTTGCTGGATAAAGAATTCTTGGCTGCATACTTTTTTGATTCAGCACATTGAATATATCCTGCCCCTTCTTTCAGGCCTGCCAAGTTTCTGTATATCAGTCTGTTGTGAACCTAATTTGTCTTCCCTTGTAGGTTAAGGACTTTTTTCCCTTGTTGTTTTCATGATTCTTTCCTTGCCTGAGTATTTTGTGAATTTCACTATGATATGCCTTGTTGAAGGTCAGTTTTTGTTTAATCTAATGGGAGTCCTCTGTGCTTCCTGGATTTGGATGTCTGAGTCTTTCCCCAGGTTAGGAAAGTTTTCCACTATGATTTGCTCCCATAAACCTTCTACCCCTTTTTCTCTCTCTTCATTTTCTGGAGCCCCTATGATTCTGATGTTCCTTTTTTTTTTTTAACGTTTTTTTTTTTTTAATTTATTTTTGAGACAGAGAGAGACAGAGCATGAACGGGGCAGGGGCAGAGAGAGAGGAAGACACAGAATGGGAAGCAGGCTCCAGTCTCCGAGCCATCAGCCCAGAGCCTGACGCGGGGCTCGAACTCACGGACCGTGAGATCGTGACCTGAGCTGAAGTCGGACGCTTAACCGACTGAGCCACCCAGGCGCCCCGCTGATGTTCCTTTTTAATGATCATTGATTTCTCTAATTCTTAAATTGTGCTCTTTTGCCTTAAACTCCCTCTTTTTTCTGCTTCATTATTCTCCATAAGTTTCTCCTCTATATTGCTGATTCACTGCTCTGCCTCACCAATTCTTGCTGCATGGAATCCATTCTAGATTGCAGCTCAATTATAGCATTTTTCATTTTATCCTGACTAGTTTTACTTCTTTTACCTCTACAGAAAAGGATTCTAATGCATTTTCAACTCCAGCTAGTCTTCTTATTATCGTGATTCTAAATTCTGGTCCAGGCATCTTGCTTGTATCTGTGTTGATTATGTCCCTGGCTCTCGTCTCTTCCTGCTGTTTCTTTTGGGGTGAATTCCTTCATTTTGTCACTTTGAAGGAAGAAAAGGAATTAATAAGGTTAAAAAAATTAAAAAATTAAACACACACACACACACACACAAATCAAATAAATGAAGCTAGATCCTAGGTGTGTTTTGGTGTGGTTGTTGAAAATTTGAAAAAAATGAATACAATGAAATAGAATAAAATGAAATGATGGAATTAAAATAGAATTTGAAAAATTTACAAAAATGTAAAAAATATAGTTAAAATGTTAAAGAAAATATTTAAAAAAAATTTTTTTTTCAACGTTTTTTTATTTATTTTTGGGACAGAGAGAGACAGAGCATGAACGGGGGAGGGGCAGAGAGAGAGGGAGACACAGAATCGGAAACAGGCTCCAGGCTCCGAGCCATCAGCTCAGAGCCTGACGCGGGGCTCGAACTCACGGAGTGCGAGATCGTGACCTGGCTGAAGTCGGACGTTTAACTGACTGCGCCACCCAGGCGCCCCATGAAAATATTTTTAATAAAAATGGAAAATAAAAATATATTTTTTCCCTTTCTGTATTCAAGAAAAAGAAAAGAAATGGAAAAAAAATGTGAGTAGATGGACCAGCAAACAGACTGAAATATGATTGAAATTACATCATTTTCTTCCAGAAGTCAAACTATGAACTGCTTTATAGTCCATAAACTAAGCAGGTGTAGAGACTTGTGGTGTACCTGCATAGTGAGATTGGCCCAATTGAGTGGTGTTTAGTGTAACAGCTCAGTTCTCCACTAGATGGCCCTACTTAGCTTACTGGAGTGGATTGTTGATGCTGGTAGGTGTGTATGCAAGTGCGTGGGAGGGGTGAAAACGGAGTCACCCAGGTACCCAGCCTCTAGTATCAGAATTCTTGTTGTCCCCAATCAGCAATCGCCCACCCATTGTTTGTCTCCAGCTTCTGTCCGGGCCCTGCTTTTACACTGTCAGTGACCAAGCTGTCAGGTGGCCAGGCAGCACCTCCCTCATGAGTTTTAGTTCAGATGCTGGTGTCTTTCCCAATCCCTCACTTCTAAGGGACTGATGCTTTGATCTGCTCAGACCGTCTGGGGGAGGGTCTCACTGAGCAATGGCTGGGTGTTGGCTGTACCCAGGAACATTTGCAGGACTGTGTTGCTGCCAATGCCTAAAGACTGCAACTGGGTGCCAACCCACCCCAGAAAAAGATCACCCGATCATGTAGCAGCAGCATTTTAGGGATTATGGAAAATTATAACACACATCTGGCACCAGGGTTCACCCATAATATCCTTGTTCCAGTACCAGCAAATGTGGTTGTTCTCTGGGGTCCACTGGGACCTCTGCCTGTGGGGAGGCCACACATGTCCTCCCAGCAGGGGAACAAACTCTCCCCTGTGGCCAAGGATCCCCTGGACCTCACTCACTACTTTGGGGATTTGCCCTTCCCACCAGAGAATCACCAGGTATTGAGCTGCAGAGTTTTAGAGTATATAAACATATATATACGTATACTATATATGTTTATATAGTCTTAATGGAATTTAAACCCTCTCCTTTCTCCTTTCTCCCTTTTTTTTTGTTCAGTCCCTGTGGCTGTTTCCACTTTTCCACTTTCTCTCTAGCTGCTTTTGGCAGGGGTGCTTTTCCTGTACTCTCTCCCTGTCTCTGTCCTCTCTCCACATGCAAAAATAGTTCCTTGTCCTCTGTGACTTCTCTCTCCCCCATTTCACCTCTCTGCACCACGTACCTGCTGAGTTCTCTGGTTCAGGTTGTACAGATTGTTGTGCTAATCCTCAAATCAGTTTTCTAGGTGTGCAGGATGGTTTAGTGTTGATCTGGCTGTATTTTAATGGACATGAGATGCAAAAAAATTTCTGTGCTCTTCTGCCATCTTGGTCTCTCCTCAAGATTTAGTGCTTTAGAAATGTGTTCACATAAGCAACCATCAACTCAATACCTACTACTATACACATAGAATATTCTAATTAACCATTGGTAACCATAAATCAAATTCCTGTAATAGATAAGCAAAAAAAATAATAAAGTGAAAGAAATCTAAAAATATCACTAAACAATGTTATTAAACCACAACAAAAGAGATCAAGAAGGAAATAAACAGACAACTACAAAAGCAATTGTAAAAGTTATAAAATATCAATAAGTACATACAGATCAATAATTATTTTAAATATACATGGACCAAATGATCTAATAAAAAATGGAATAAACGAATGGATAAAAAGAATAAGACCCACCTATATGCTGCCTATAAGAGACTCACTTCATACCTAAGGAAAACTGCAGATTAAAAATGAAGGGGTGGAAAAACACTTAGCAAGGAAATGGAAACAAACAAACAAACAAACAAACAAACAAACCTGGAGTAAACGATACTTGTATTGAACAAAATAGAATTTATTTTTTTAATTAAAAAAAATTTAACATTTATTTTTGAGAGATAGAGAAAGACAAAGCATAAGCAGGGGAGGGTGTGAGAGAGAGGAAGATACACTCCAAAGCAGGCTTCAGGTTCTGAGCCATCAGCACAGAGTCCAATGTGGGGTCAAACCCATGACCTGAGCAGAAGTCCAACACTTAATGGACTGAGACACCCAGTTGTCCGTAGACAAAATAAACTTTAAAACAAAATCTGCAACGAGAGACAAAGAAGGACACTACATTGTCATATACAGTGCAAGAAGATAAAGCATTTGTAAATATTTATGCACACAACATGGTAACCCCCAAAATACATAAAGCCAGTATTAACAGCCTAAAGGAAGAAATCAACAGTAAGGCAATAATAATACTTTAATACTTTACATTAAATTTAATACTTTACATTAATAGGTCGATCACGCAAACAAAAAACCAACAAAGAAACAATGGCTTTGAATTGGACCAGATGTATCTAACAGATGTATTCAAATCATCCCACTCCAAAATAGCAAAAATACATTTCTTTCCAGTACACATGGAACATTCTCCAGAATGAAGGTCACATGTTGGACAAAAAAAAATCCTCAACAAATTTAAAATGATTGAAATCATATCGTGCACCTTTTCTGATCACAATGGTATACAAAATTAAACATCAACTATAAGAAAAAATCCAGAACGATCACAAATGCATGGAAGTTAAACAGCATGCTGCTAAACAATGAATGGATCAATCAAGAAATCAAAGAGGAAATAAAAAGAAAGCACATCCATCCAAAGTCTTGGGATGCAGCAAAAATTATTCTAAAAAGTAAGTATATGGTAATATAGGTCTGTCTCAGAAAGCAAGAAAATTCTCACATAAAGAATCCAATCTTGGAACAGAATAGAAAACTGAGAAATGGACTCACAACTGTAGGGTCATCTAATGTTTGACAAAGCAGAAAAGAATATCCAAAGGAAAAAAAGTCTCTTTGACAAATGGTGTTGGGAAAACCAGATAACAACATGCAGAAGAATGAAACTGGACCACTTTCTTACACCATACATGAAAATGAATTCAAAACGGATAAAAGACCTAAATGTCAGACAGAAAATTATCAAAATCCTAGAGGAGAACACAGACATCAACCTCTTTGACCTTGGCCATAGCAACTTCTTACTGGATACATCACCAAAAGCAAGGGAAACAAAAGCACAAATGAGATATTGGGACCTTATCAAGATAAAAAGCTTCTGCACAGCAAATGAAACAACAAAAGTAAAACCCAATCTACGGAATGGGAGAAAATATTTGCAAAAGATATATCTAATAAAGTGTTAGTATAAAAAAGTCTATAAGGAATTTAGCAAACTCAACACCCCCCCAAAACAAATAATACATTTAAGAAAAGTGCAGAAAATCTGAATAGACATTTTTCCAAAGAAGACGTACAAATGGCTAACAGACACATGAAAATATGCTCCACATCACTCATCATCAGGGAAATGCAAATCAAAAACACAATGAGATACCATCTCACACCAGTCAGAATGGCCAAAATCATCAACACAAGAAATAGGAAGTGTTGGTGAGGATGTACTGAAAGGGGAAGCCTCTTACACTGTTGGTGAGAATGCAAACTGGTGCAGGCACGCTGGAAAACGGTATGGAATTTCCTCAAAGAATTAAAAATACAACTATCCTATGATCCGGCAATTGCATTTCTAGATATTTATCCAAAGGATACAAAAATACTGATATGAAGGGGCACATATACCCTGACGTTTGTAGCAGCATTATCAACAATAGCTAAATTATGGAAAAATCTATCCATTGATTGATAAATGGATAAAGAATATGTGAGATATATATATGTATAGATAGATGACAGATAGATAGATAGATAGATAGATAGATAGATAGATAGATAGATAAATAGATAGACAGACACGCACACATATATAAGTATATAGGTATATATATACACATATATAGGTATATAGGTATAGGTATAAATATACCTATATATATGTATAAAGATACCTATATATATAGGTGTAATATATATAAAGTATCTATGTATCTTTATATATACACAAAGTATCTTTATACATATATCTATACATATATCTATATCTATATCTATATCTGTATCTATCTATATCTACCTATCTATCTATCTACCTATCTATATCAGTATCTATGGAATATTAGGCTTCCATCAAAAAGAATGAAATCTTGGGATGTCTGGTTGACTCAGTTGGTTAAGTGACCAACTCTTGATCTCAGTTCAGTTCTTGATTTCATGGTTATGTGTTCAAACCCCACACTGGAATGGAGGTGGTAGTTGAACATTTGCAAATCAAAGAAAGTGACAAGTCCCATCAACAAGAGAAAGAAGAAAAATGATAGGGCTGTTTTAATAGCTTAATGTAGAAAAAGCATTGGACAAAGTACAGCATCCATTCAGAAAAAAAAAAAAAAACCCTCTCAACAATGTATGTTCAGAAGGAAAAAGGCCATTTATGAAAAACCTACAGTGAACATCATACTCAATGGGGAAAAACTGCTTTTCTCCTCCAGGGCCAGGAACACAACAAGGATATCCACTCTCACCACTGTTATTCAACACAGTACTGGAAATTCTAGTCACATCAGTCTGACAACAAAAAGAAACAAAAGGCTTCCAAATGGGTAAAGAAGGAGGACAAGTTTCACTAGTTGCAATAAAATACTATATATAGAAAACCCTACAGCTTCACCAAAAAATTGCTAGAACTGATAAATGAATTCAGTAAGGTTATGGTATACAAAATCAATGTGCAGAAATCTGTTGCATTTCTCTATGCTAATAATAAACCAGTGGAAAGTGGGGCACCTGGGTGGTTCAGTTGGTTAAGCATTTGACTTCGCTCAGATCATGAATCGCGGTCTGTGAGCTCAAGGCCAGTATTGGGCTCTGTGCTGATATCTCAGAGCCTGGAGCCTGTTTTAGATTCTGTGTCTCCCTCTCTCTGCCCCTCCCCTGTTTAGACTCTCAGCTCTCTTGCTCTCAAAAATAAATAAATAAACCAATAAATAAATCAATAAATCAATAAATCAATAAATCAAAAAATGTTTTTAAATTAAAAAATAAAGCAGTGGAAAGAGAAAGTAGGAAAAACAATCCCATTTATGTTACACTAAATAATAAAATACCTATGAATAAACTTAACAAAGGATATGAAAACTCTATACTCCAAAAATTATAAAACATTAATGAAGGAAACTGAAAGTGACAAAAACATTAAAAGACATTCCATGCTCATTAACTGCGAAAACAAATATTGTTAAAATGTGCATGTTACAAAGCAGCCCACATTTACTGCAATCCCTATGAGACTATAAAAACATTTTTTGTAGAACTAGAACCAATAATCCTAAAATTTGTATGAAACCTCAAAAGACCCTGAGTATCCAAAGCAATTTTGAAACAGAACAAGCCAGATGTACCGTGATCCCAGATTTCAAGGTATACTACTAAGCCATAGTAATCAAAAGGTATGATACTGGCACATGGATTCATAGAAGAGAACAGAGAACCCAGAAGTAAACCTGTATATCTGTGGTCAATTAATCTGTGACAAAGGAGGCAAGAATTTGCAATAGTAAAAAGTTTCTTTAACAAATAGTGTTAGGAAAAGGGTGTTAGCAATATGCCAAAGAATGAAACCAGATCATTTTCCTACACCATAAACAAAAATAAACCTAAAATGGATTAAGGATGTAAAGGTGAGGGGTACCTGGGTGGCTCAGTAGGTTAAGTGTCCAACCTCAGGTCAGGTCATGATGTCACAGTTTGTGGGTTCGGGACTCCCCTTGGTCTCTGTGCTGATAGCTGAGAGCCTGGAGCCTGCTTCGGATTCTGTGTCTTCCTCTTCTCTGCCCCTGTCCCACTGATGCTCTATGTCTGTCTGTTAAAAATAAATAAACATTTTAAAAAAATTTTTTAAAGGACGTAAATGTGAGCCCTGAAACCATAAAATCTTTGAAGAAAACATTGGTAGTCATTTCTTTAACTTGGGCCACAGAAACATTTTTCTAGGTATGTCTTCTTTTACAAGGAGAAATTAAAGTGAAATTAAACTATTGGGATTACACTAAAATAAAAATGTTTTGTGCAGTGAAGAAAACTTACAACTAAACCAAACATAACCTGCCAGAAGTTTAGATAACCTGCTAACATGGAAGAAGATAATTCCAAATGATGTATGTTATTAGGGGTCAACATCCAAAAATATAAAGAACTTATTCAACTCCATACCAAAAACTCACAAATAATCCAATTAAAAATGTGCACAAGACATGAATATCCAAAGAAGGTATCCATATGGCCAACAGACACATGAAAAGATATTTAACATTACTCATCATAAAGAAATACAAATTAAAACTATGATGAGATACCATTTCACACCAGAGAGGCTAAAATTAACCACACAAGAAAAAACAGATGTTGGCAAGGGTACAGAGACATGGGAACACTTTTCACTGTTGGTGGGAATGCAGACTGGTGCAGCCACTCTGGAAAACAGTATGGGGGTTCCTCAAAAAAGTATAAAAACATATACCACATAATCTAGTAATTCCACTGTAGTATATTTACTCAAAGAAAGCAAAAACACATTAGTGGAATTACCACTAATTGGAATTACCAATAGATATTTGCAGCCTTATGTCTATTTCAGTATTATTTACAATAATTAAGATTGGAAGTCATCCAAATGTCCATCAGGGTGTATCTAAAGAGTATATTGCTATGTGAAATAAGTCAGTCAAAGAAGGACTAGTACAATATAATTTCACTCACATGTAGAATTTAAGAAATAAAAGAAATGAACAAGGAAAAAGAGAAACAAAAAACCTGTCTCGTTTTTTAATTCATTCCCTCATTTACTTATTTTAGAAAGAGAGTGAGAGAGTGTGAGTGGAGTAGAGGGGTAGAGGGATAGAGGGATAGGGAGAGAGAGAAAATCCAAAGCAGGTTCCAGCTCAGTGAGGAGCCCAATGTAGGGCTTGTTCTCATGATTCTGAGATCATGTCCTGAGCTGAAATGAAGAACTGGATGCTTAACTGGATGCTTAACTGACTGATCCACACAGGAGCTCCCGCAAAATAATCTGTTACTTACAGAGAACAAAATTGTAGTCACCAGGGAAAAAAATGAATGGGGTATGGGTGAAATAGGTGACAGGGATCAAGAGTAAAGTTATGATGAGCACAGAGTAATATACAGAATTGTCATGTTAGTAAATTGTATACCTGAAACTACTACAGTACTATGCTAATTATACTGGAATATTTAATAAGTATGGACCTTATAAAAAAGAGGTCTTCTGGTGTCCTTTGGCACAATGTCTTCTATTCCAGTACCAGGCACCTTAGGGGGTCTATAATGCGATTGAAGAGCCTACTGTTATGGCTGTCCCTCATTTACCTTTAGTCTAGTCACCTGCAATGGCCCACTTTTGGTCCCTGTGGTGTTTCAGAGGCCAGTCTGAAGGTTGCTGTGTCCTTTTAGGTGGGTGGTGACAACAATTAGACCAGATGTCTGTCCTCAGCCTTTTTGCTAGGGCTGCGGTCACACCAAACTGCAGGGTACTTTCCTTGCATAGTTCCTTAGAGGCTACCTTTTGGGAGCGGTACATAAAGAGAAACCAGATGTCTGTCACCATCCATCTATAAAGGCTGCAGTAGAAGTAAATTGCAGAATGCTCTCCATGCCTTTCCCTAACAGGCTTTTGTTGGTAGGTAGTCTGGCAGTTAGATTAGATGTCTTCTCCCAATCCATCTGCTGGGGATGTAGAAGCACTAATTGGCAGAACATTCTCTATGCACTGGTAGTTACAAAGTTTGCCTGCTGGATCTACCATAGAATTGGTGTGTGTGGTCATCTCTCATCTCCCCAGGACAGGACTCAGTTTGGAGTGGCACAGGTACCTGCTGGAGCTGCTTGCAGGATGAGACTTGGCAGGAAACACTTTGGGTAAACAGCTGCTGAGTTGGGCAGGTTGCATGGGGAAGATCCCATAGGCTACTTTAGGTGGTGTTAGCAAGGAAGGTAGAGAGTGTTTGTATTGGTTCCTGGAAGTATCAGGCTATCTAATGGGGTAGGAGAGAAATAATGTACTCTGTTTCTTTTGTTTTTGAGAGGTCTTACAGGCATATGCTCCTCCAACACACATTGCGAGATTAAAAATAAATCTCACTTTCCAGTCACTATTGTACTGCTGCTTCTGTACTGTGTCTTTTGAGTCAGTTGTTTATTATGCTGTTTCTTTAAAGGCAGGGAGTCCATTTTGTATCAGTTTCCAGCTGTCTTAGTGATAAGTCCACTGGCTTTTAAAGTACCTAAAGTTAAGTCTTACTGGTTTTCAGGGCGAAATGTTATAAGCACTTATCTTTCATTTGCTTGGTTTTGGGTCTGGTCCTATTACTCCTCTGTACTTATTTTGATTAGTTAGGGTTGGTCTCAGGACCACATCTCTTATTCTGTCACACTTTGATTAACTGTGGAAAGTCTCTCCTGCTCATTTTTGCAGTCTTTTGGTAATTTTCTGAGTTAGGAGCACTGATTTGGGCTGTTATCTTGCCATGTCTGTGGAACAAAGAGATCTTAGGCTCATCGCCCCTTCATCATTTTCCCACTATAAACACCATTTATTGAAGAAAGACTAATTTTTATTATCTTGGGTCCTTTATGAGGTACAGGTGACTGCAGGGCACATTGTGTTTTGTTTTGTTTTGTGTTATCTTTTTTTTTTCAACGTTTATTTATTTTGGGGACAGAGAGAGACAGAGCATGAACGGGGGAGGGGCAGAGAGAGAGGGAGACACAGAATCGGAAACAGGCTCCAGGCTCTGAGCCACCAGCCCAGAGCCTGACGCGGGGCTCGAACCCACGGACCGCGAGATCGTGACCTGGCTGAAGTCGGACGCTTAACCGACTGCGCCACCCAGGCGCCCCTGTGTTATCTTTTAAATATTGACTTTGACTGGTAGCAGGAGAGAGAGAGCCCTACTGCTGCCGCCTGCCTACTTGCTGTCATATCCTAAGAGGAGCCACTGCAACCATGAGCTGTCAGGCATACACTCAGCAGCCACTGGACACCCTTGCTCTTGCCTTCAGTGCAAGGAAAGTTTGAGGAATAATAAAATGGTTCAGTATAAGAAACAGACATGATCTGTGTGTCTGTGTGCTGATACTATACTATCTTGATGATTACAGCTTTATAGTAGAGGCTAAAGTCTGGGATTGTGATGCCTCCACTTTGGTTTTCTTCTTCAATATTACTTTGGCTATTCAGGGTCTTTTGTGGTTCCACACAAGTTTTAGGATTGCTTGTTCTAGCTTTGAGAAGAATGCCAGTGTAATTTTGATTGAGATTACACTGAATGTGGTTGATTGCTTTGGGTAGTATTGACATTTTAACAATATTTATTCTTCCAATCCAAGAACATGGAATGTTTTCCATTTCTTTGTGTCTTATTCAGTTTCCTTCACAAATTTTTTGTAGTCTTCAGCATAAGATCTTTTACATCTTTAATTAGGTTTATTCCTAGGTATTTTATGCTTCTTGGTGTGGTTGTAAATGGGATTGATTTCTTTATTTCTCTTTCTGTTGCTTCATTATTGGTGTGTAGAAATGTAATTGACTGCAACTTTGCTGAATTCATGTATGAGTTCTAGTACCTTTTTGGTTGAGTCTTTCGGGTTTTCCATAGGCAGAGAACCCAAAACTGGACCCACAAATGTATGGCCAGCTAATCTTTGAGAAAGCAGGAGAGAGTATCCAATGCAAAAAAGACAGTCTCTTTAGCAAATGGTGCTAGGAGAACCGGACAGCAACATGCAGAAGAAGGAAACTAGACCACTTTCTTACACCACACACAAAAATAAACTTAAAATAGATGAAAGGCCTATATGTGAGATAAGAAACCCTAGAGGGTTTTCAAAATCCTAGAGGAGAGAGCAGGCAACTTTGACCTCATTGCTTTGACCTCAGTCACAGAAATTTCTTGCTCAACTTGTCTCCAAAGGCAAGGGAATTAAATGCAAAAAATGAACTACTGGGACCTCATCAAGATAAAAAGCTTCTACACTGTAAAGGAAACAATCAACAAAACTAAAAGGAAACCAACACAATGGGAAAAGATATTTACAAATGACATATCGGATAAAGGGTTAGTATCCAAAATCTCTAAAGAACTTACCAAACTCAACACCCAAAAACAAATAATCCAGTAAATAAATGAGTAGAAGACAAGAAAAGACATTTTTCTAAAAAAGATATCCGGACGGCCAACAGACACATGAAACGATGCTCAACATCACTCATCATCAGGGAAATATAAATCAAAACTACACTGAGATACCACCTCACACCAATCTGAGTGGCTAAAATTAGCAACTTAGGCAACAACAGATGTTGGTGAGGATGTGGAGAAACAGGAACCCTCTTGCACTGTTGGAGGGAATGCAAACTGCTGCAGCTGCTCTGGAAAACAGTGTGGAGCTTCCTCAAAAAACTAAAAATAGAACTACCCTATGACCCAGCAATAGCACTACTAGGAATATTATCCAAAAGATACAGGAATGGTGATGCATATGGGCACATGTACCCCAATGTTTACAGTAGTGCTTTCAACAATTGCCAAATTATGGAAAGAGCCTAAATGTCCATCAACTGACCAATGGATAAAGAAGATGTGGTTTATATATACAATGGAATACTACTTGGCAATGAGAAAGAATGAAATCCCGCCATTTGCAGCAACGTGGATGGATCTGGAGGGTATTATGCTGAGTGAAATAAGTCAGTTAGAGAAAGACAGATACCATATGTTTTCACTCATATGTGGATCTTGAGAAACTTAACATAAGACCATTGGGGAATGAAAGGGGAAAAATGGTAATAAACAGAGAGAGAGGAAGGTAAATCATTAGAGTCTCTTAAATAGAGAGAACAACTGAAGGTTGATGACGGGGGACAGGGGAAAATGGGTGATGGGCATTGAGGAGGGCACTTGTTGCGATGGATGAGTACTGGGTGTTTTGTGTAAGCAACGAATCACAAGAATCTACCCCCAAAACCAAGAGTATACTGTATACACTGTATGTTAGCCAATTTGACAATGATTATATGGGGGGGAAAAATCCAACCAGAAACAGATATGGTTTCATCAACAGGAATAACACTGATGAAAATAAAGAAATGCCATAAAGAAAAATTACACCAGGAAGTACCTCAGAGTGCAGGAGATGCAGAAAGTGTGGAGTTTGATGCTGAAAGAGAAAAGGGTGCAGAGGCAACAAATGTTACAGACCAGGGTGGAGCTCCAGTGCAGGGCAGTGAGTATGCGGCAGATTGTAACCACTATGGATGCTATCCACATGGCAGAGTCTGAAAATCTGTCTTCTTCCAAGGCTGAGCGAGTCAGGGATGAGTACATGCTGGTTTACCATGTCTACCATCATCTGGTTTCGTCATCCAAGAAGAAATACATATGAAATTCCAACAATAAGAAATATACAAAAGATTGGAGCTGAAGACCTGAAGTGCTTGCTGTTTCCCCATTGACCATAAAATTACAGCTATGTGCATTCTGTATGCATCATGGGATGTTTCTTATTTTTACCTGAAGATGTCTCTTTTTGGTAATGACAAAAATGTTTTTGTTTTTTTTTAAAGAACAAAAAGCCTGGTTTTTCTCAGTACACGTTTAAAGGATTTTAAATTGTTTCATATCTGGTCAAGTTGAGATATTTAAGAGCCTCATTTTAAACCTGTAATAAGGGGCGCCTGGGTGGCGCAGTCGGTTAAGCGTCGGACTTCAGCCAGGTCACGATCTTGCGCTCTGTGAGTTCGAGCCCCGCGTCAGGCTCTGGGCTGATGGCTCAGAGCCTGGAGCCTGTTTCCGATTCTGTGTCTGCCTCTCTCTCTGCCCCTCGCCCGTTCATGCTCTGTCTCTCTCTCTGTCCCAAAAATAAATAAACGTTGAAAAAAAATTTAAACCTGTAATAAAAGATTACAACTTGATTTTTTTTCAAAAAAGTCAACAAATGGGGACACCTTCATGGCTCAGTCCATTGACCATCCAACTTTGGCTCAGTTCATTATCTCACAGTTCATAGGTTCCAGCCCCAGGTCAGGCTCTGTGTTTACAGCTCAGAGTCTGGAGCCTTGTTCAGATTCTGTGTCTCCCTCTCTCTCTGCCCACCCCTACCCTTTACTTGTACTTTGTCTGCCTCTCTCTCTCTCTCTCTCCCTCTCCCAAAAGTAAATAAAAACATTAAAAAATTCTTTAATTAAAAAAAGTAAACAAATGGCAAGCATCTGTTTATGTCTTAAAATATTGTCAAAAAGATGTTTACTGATTTTGGAGGTAGGGACAGATAGATAGTGAGAGTGAGGATCCCAAGCAGGGTCTGAACTGACAGCACCCCCAACTCCAATGCACCCATAACCCCCATGCACTCCTACATATCCCTGTATAACCTTATGTTCCTCATGTACCCCTTGGACTCACATGTCAAGCTTGAACTCATAAATTATGAGATCGACCTGAGCTAAAGTCAGACGCTTAAGCCACCAGCCACCCATGCACCCCAGAAGTGTATGTTTATTCTTGGGCTTTTGAATGTCTTTCATTAGTCTGTGGTTTTTGTGCAAGTATCATAGTGCTTTGATTTCAATAACTTGATATAGAGTAAACATAGGAAGTGTGATTATTTTACTTTTGTTGTTTCTCAGAATTGCTTTGTATCTTCAGGATCCTTTGTGGTTCCACACAAGTTTAAGGATTGCTTGTTCTAGTCCTGTATATAATTATGTTGAAATTGTTAAAGGGATTGCATTGAGTCTGTAGATGGTTTGATGTAACAGGAACATTTTAACAATATTAATTCTTCCATGTGTGAATAGACAGTTTTTGGGGTTTGTTTTTTTTTTTTTTTTTACTAACTGCTTTGATTTTTTTAACTGTACTTATTTTGAGAAAGAGAGAGACTGTGTATATGCAAGAGAGTGGCAGAAAGAGAAAGAGGGAGAGAATTTGAAGGAGGCTCTGCTGTCAGCACAGACCCCAACATGGGGCTCAATCTCCCAAACCTTGAGATTATGACCTGAGGTGAGATCAAGGATCAGAGGCTTCACTGACCCATCCAGACACCACTGATTCTTTTAATGAGTTTAATTTTTTCAAGGTATAGACCTTTCACCTTCTTGGCTAAATTTCATCCTAAGAATTTTGTTTTCTCATGGTATTGGAAGTGGGATTTTTAAACTTTATTTTTCAAATGATTCACTTCAGTGTATAGAAATGCAACTGATTTTTTATGTTGATTTTGAATCATCAACTATTCCACATTTAATTATGTTTAAATTTTGTTTGGGTGTTTAGGGTTTTCTATATTTAAATCATATAATCTACAGAGACAATTTTTAGATGTTTTAGATTTCAATGTCTCTTCTTATTTTGTTTTGCCTGAATTGCTCTGCCTAGAACTTGTAGCATAGGTTGCATACAAGGGGTGACAATAGGCATATTGTCTTATTTCTAATCTTAAAAGAAAGTTTTCCCCTTTTAACTATTGCATATGATGTTATGTGGGGCATCTCATATATGGCCTTTTTATGTTGAAGTATACTCTTTCTATACCTACATTGTTGAGATTTTTAAAACATGTATATTTATTTTTGACAGAGAGAGAGAGAGAGAGCACAGGGGAGGGGCAGAGAGAAAGGGAGATACAGAATCTGAAACAGGCTCCAGTCTCTGAGCTGTTGGCACAGAGCCTGACACTGGGCTGGAATCCACTGACTGTGAAATCATGACCTGAGTCAAAATCAGTCACTTAAGTCACTGAGGCACCCAGTCACTAAAAAATGAGGTGCCCCAACATTTTTTAAAATCATAAAATCATGTGGAATTTTGTCAAATGTTTTTTCTATATTTATTGGCATGATTGTACAATTCTTTCATTCCTTTAACGTGGATATCACATTTATTTTGTTGAATATGTTGAGTTATCCTTCTGTCTCAAGATGGATCTTAATTGATTACGGTATCTTTTTTTTTTTCAAGTGCTGTGAAATGCAGTTTGGTAGCATTTTATTGAAAAGTATTGCTTTCCTGTTCATCAGGAATCTTACCTCATAATTTTTTTTTTTCTTGCAGTGGAGAGTCCTTTTATTTCTCTCTCTCTCTCTCTTTCTTCCTTTCCCTTTCTT